>NC_061113.1:264595179-264684848 GCF_002878395.1 Capsicum annuum
GTATTTTGTTCCCCTTTTTGATTTGTGAACAAGAAAAAGAGAGGGTGGGGGTCACGTGAGAGGGGTGGTGGTGAGGTGGTTTGGTAAGTGGTGAGGTGTTGTTTTTTAATTGGAGGGGTAGGGGTTAGGTGTCCATTTTTTATTGGGTGGGTTGTTGGAATGTTAGAATGAGACAAAGTTTGTTATGACTTGTTATTTTTGGATTAAAAAAAAAAAGTAAAAGATGAGGTGGTTATTTATCTTCTTGGGGAAAAATTAGAATGGGGGTTAAATTGTATGATATCGGAACAAGAAATATTATTGACGGGACAAAATTACGTGTCTACACCCTCGAGCAAAAATAAAAATGTCACAACATCATTGCATATTTGGGAATGCTATCCTTCTCTGACTTTAGGGATTTCTATATTACTCTCATCTTTAGCATTGATTACAAAAGACTTGCTATGACAAAAATACATTCAGGTTGAGGTACATTTAGGACGAGTTATGTAGGTTCAGATGAAATTCTTATTTCCCAGTTGATTTAGGTGTACATACGCAAAAAATAAAAATGTACTAGTTCTGATTCCACTTACACTAAATTCTAGATTCGGTGAGCATCGCGCTCATTTAGAATCCACCGACTCTAGATTCTAAATATTTTCCTAGACATTCATGCACCACAACCTGCACCGCAGCCTGCTGCACATCCAGCACCTTCATACACACTTGTTTCTGCTGCTGCTGATTTATCTCTTGGCATCCTTTGTGCACATGACAATATTATGAACGTTACGACGAAAATCGTAGCCAAAATTCCCAAGAATGTTAGCAAAATATTAGGGACAAGATTTCCAAAGCCTCCTCCATCAATCAAAACACTCAATTCCCTTGCCATTTTTTTTTCTCTCTTCAATCTGTTTTCTGTGTGATTTGTTTTATTCTTTTTGGAAGGGAAATGAAGGCAAGGGAGGAGAAGTTATATATAGTTGTTACAAAGGCCAAATTCACTAAAATTGACCCTTGCTAAATATGTCTCTCAAAGTGATCACCACTAAAACTTTTTCACAATTCACAACTTTATATGATGTTGTGGGTCGACACAGCCACTATCAAGAGTTGGATTTGGAGTTTTCAGATCCCACTCTTCTTTGTCACTTTCTATGATGTGTGAGAGAGCCCATTAGTATGACACCTCAATTCCAAATTATTTAGGGAAGGCTAGATGAATTTTTATTTTTGGTTTCTCACCTCGTGTTTGGCATCCGCTTTAGACTCGACGAATTGAGATATTTCATGCTAGGAAACCCCCAACCCCACCCCACCCCACCCCTTAACAAAGGCGATTCTATTTCAAGAACTCGAAATTGAGATCATTGGTTAAGAATTAAACTGTACTTACGTACCACCTGACCTTAGCTTTTGGTAGTGGCTATAGTAATTTTCTATCCTCTACTATTTGGACCTTTCATTCAAAGGTTTTTTCCAATTCTAACATTAGTCTCAACAAACTTAATATAGTTTAATGATAACACTTAGATCTTAATTAATTTTAACTAACTGGTATTTTTTATACTTTCCATTGCCTTCTATTTTAGCTTAGTCCACATTGGTTTTGAAAAATTAGAGTCTAACAACTTGGCTACGAGCGACAAGCAGTGAACTGTGATAAATATTTTTGGAACCCAATTAATCATAGAGCGAGTACAGTATTTGCATCAGGTTAAGAGTATTTAATTATATAATTTGCTAATTCTCATCTAGGGTAGGTTGTAATTACTAATTAGTGCGATCTAATCCTAGATTAGTGGAAGTTCAAATTATTGCAATAATTCAGTTATTTAACTAGGTAAAAGAGAACATTGCCTTCAGAATATGTCACAAGCCTCATTGTTGAGGTTGATTCAATAAGTAACATGGTTTGTTTCCATAAAGGACAGACAAACTATATACGTGTAAGTACTAAAATTTTGGTTGAAATATCGTTTCTCAACAACTATAGAATCCAATTATATGGTTAGAAATTCGATGGAGAATGAGCACGCTTTTCTATCCTTCTTCGCTTAATTTTAAAGTCGTGACGTGCTCCTAACTCACATGTAACACGCTATGCTCCCACCGCTAGACCGACAATGTGTGTATGGTTTTACATAGCACATTACTATTAGTCATCAAAAATTTGATGTGTTCCTTTGCCAGAAATAGAAGTCAATCGTCAGTGCTTCCTTCACTACCATTGTCAACTCTTATCCATTCACATCATTGGAATTTTGACTAATTCTGCAAACACATTTCACAGGGTGTACCATTGAGTTAATTATCATGTACATTGATCAAATTGCAGATTTTTAAATTATTTTTTTGATAACAAGATTAGTCCACTTCCACCCTATTTTCCCTTTTTCTCTCTCGGAATTTTGCCTAGAAAATCTGCATTGAACTTCCTGCAAGTTCTTTTCACTTGTCTCTTCATTTTATATGCAATGTCCTCGACTTCTTCCTCGTATCTCTCGTAAAGAAACGGGAGAGTTTCCATGCAGAGCAAACCTTGTGAACAATTACGAAAAAAATTAGACTTACGTTACTAATAGAAGAATGAGAAATAGCTAAGTAATCTTACCAAAAAACAAAAGGTTCAAGGTGCTGATATAGTTTCCGATGACCGATAGTACATAGAGAGAAATGATGGCCTACAACATCAAATTTAGCATGAGTTCACTTATATGTATGTACAATAAATCTATTGAATTGTCTAATTTGATTCATAACAATACCAAAAAGAAGGACTTTGCATCATTTCCACATGCTACGAATTGACATGTGGAGAGGAAATTGTTGAACTTCTTGTGCAATGTTGAAGCAAATTCTTCAAATGTAGTATCCTGTAATATGTCTTTGGGGATACTTGGAGGTGTCCTGCATGTGTTATATGAATCAACAAATCCTACGTATATAGTCAAAAGGTTCAACTGAATACAGTATCTTCGACATACTATATCAAAGATTCTGAACTCATAATTTCAAAATGTAGCTTTGGAAAATCGTTTTTCAATTCAAAGGAAGGGAAAAATAGGAGGATTACCAGCCAAAGATATCTGCACCAGCAGACCAGATGAAGACTATTAACATAGAGGTGATGGAGACATGACATACGAGAGTGACAAAGGTATAATCGACAACCTCAAAAAGAAACCACATTGCTGCAACTGCGATAAGAATTGCTGCAGAGAATCTCGTGTCTCTCCATAGCAATATGTCCGCAACTGCATATTACATGTAATTGTTAGTCCATTGAGTAACCAATCACAGAAACAAAAACTATATTTAATATATACAAAGTACAGTCAAATATTTATAGATATTGGGACTGATTAGCATTCGATAATCCTTTTAGCAAATATCTTGAGAAAAACTGCAGTGAGAGGTCATCGATGGAGCTTATTAGTCTACGGGTTCAACTGAATCCATATATACGTATGGATAAACACTAATATTTCAACAAGTACTATATTCTGCATTCATAGTTTCTAAAGTATAGTAGTTCAATGCTAAAAACTTTACAAGTTTAAATTCTGGATTTGCCTCTGCTGCAACATTCGATATCTCTAACAAAGACAGACAATTTTGTAATGAGAAATTGAAATTGGTACCTCTTCCTCCACCTAAAACAGAATGAATAGGCCTTTGGCGGCCGAAAAGTCTTGATGTTGATGCATAATCATTATCAGAATCAGATGAATAAGTAGCCATGATTCTGAAATTCTGGGAAATGTGGATCTTTACTAAATCATGGATTAGCCAATAAGCTTAAATAAGTCAATTTTCAGGTCCTAAGCTTAGTGGCCAAGAAACTAGGAAAGAGGTAAAGAAAAGAATTTCTTGAGCATAGAGTTTGCATCTGTTTTTAACTTTGTGCACATACTGTTAGTGGCCTTCATCTTCTATACTTTTCGTTTGGCAAACTTTTAGAATCTCTATTAAGTCTTTTTGTAGCTTTATGTACACCACATTGCCTCTAATTTATCAGAGAATATTCTCAAACAAATTGCTACAAAAGTCTTAAGAAGTATAAACTTCCAACAATTTGAGTTCCTTAAAATTGCATGTGGACATGGCTAGATCAAATTGAGAATGAAGATCTCCTTCAATTAAGAAGTTCCACCATAGTTGACTAAGGAAAAAATCACGAAAAGGTTGTGAATCTGAGGCAAAGTCGAATGACTTTTGTACGAAAAATAATTTAGTGCTTCTTTTTGATGCTTGAATAAAATTGAGTAATTTTCATGTTATAAAAAAAAAATAGTTTATGAATTTATTAGAATAAAATAAAAATTGAGTGACCATCTATGAAATCGCCCGTTTCTCAAGAGGTACCAATGTTGCACACAGCAACAATAACTAAAATCATGTCCCAACATTGTGTAAGTTGAGATTAATTTTATAAATATTCTTGTCTCTATCTATGTTGCATTATTTAAGCCGGCCTTAGTCAAATATTTTTTTTAAGAAAATTAATCTCCTGAGCACTAATACTAACATATAAAATCGTAAAGTTGCACAAAAAAAATTTGCTTCTTTTGTTGGCCTATTCGAAGCTGCATGTGTTGCTACATTGATGCTTTACCAAAAGATTACATACACTAGTAAAGACAAGACGTGGCCAGTGCAGAATTTATTGAATATTTAATTTAATTATATTATTTTATATTAAGTTAAAACGACTATAAAAACTTATAAACTTCAAATTGTAGATCCGACTCTTCACATCATATTCATCTCATTGATGTTCGCACTAGCAAAAATCACAATTTTATGCTTTTTCAATAGAGACAACGACTTTAGAAATTGCTTACTAAGAAGTCATTAGTGGACTCAACCTTTGGATATCAAATAGGGATATGAACTGTAGAATTAATAGTGAAATAACTCGAGCAAACATCCAAGAGACATCTTATAATAATATAGTATAATATAAAGTTCAAACTTATATTGTAGTGCATGTTGGACCACTTTCACGGGACCACATTTTCCAAATTTTTAGAAAATTATTACTGTTTCAATTTATTTTTCGAGTTTTGATTTGGTACAAAGTAAGAAAAAAAAAATTGTGATAAACAAAAAAAATGTAGAATATACTTAAAATGTTCTTTAATTTTATAATTTTAATATTTTTTTTTAACGAATTAAAAAGAAAAAATAGGTGTTACACATGTTGAACATTGCTAGCTGACATTGTTTACTTGGTTGTGAATTGTGATTGGATCTTAGTTTGGTACATTGATCTGGGAGTAGATACAATGTGATCTAAGTTCAATTTACCTATAATAAATTCTGAAAAAACATCAAATGCTTTGAATAGTAATAGCTATTGATGTATCGTGGATTTACGACACGATGGACACTTAAAACTATGAAAAATTGTTAGTACAAAGGTATTTTTATGTGAATATGATGAGCTTTTACGGTATTTGTAGGTCAAATAGGTTTGGAGGAATAAAGTGTAAATTTTTTAGATTTAATGATCCAATATATGACCGTGGAATTTTACCACGGTTATACTAGCGTAGTAATAGGTTGAATAAGGAAGGTGACACTCAATTGTTAGCCAGATGAATGCATCTACGATCGTATCTAGATGCTACCATCATAAGATCGAATGTGGGAAGAAGTTTCAGAAACTATACCTTCAGAGATCACTTTCTACGACCATACCATAATGCCACGAGTTCATACTGATCAAGACCGTGGAAGAAGTATTCCGCAAAGTGAGGAATCAAAGGTGGAAGCTACAAAAGGATCTCACGATTGTACAAGGGAAGCACAAGCTCATACTAGTTGAGATCCGAGAGATGAAAAAGTCAAGCATCAACCTACGAGCATAATAAAAGATAACCACGATCGTACCTTCCTTCATCTGATATACCGACTCAACAAATCCAATTATGTTTGGAATAGGTTTTATATTTTTCCTTAAATATTCTTATTAAGTTTATTTGTTTTAGTTTACACATTATTGATACTTTTGAGACATGTTGTTCTTGAAGTATAAACATCGATTTTGAGGGTTTATAATCCATAAGTGAAATTCGTGGTTTTCATCTGTAAGTTGATCATAATGATTTCTTCCCAGAATTATTATTATGTGCTTGCAATTATGAGTAGCTACACACGACTTATCAATTCTATATGCCAAGCACCGAATGAGATCACTAAGTATGAAGAACTACCTACGAAGTGATGAAGTTACCGCGGAACATAATCCTAGTACTTCTCAATATTGATTACAAATCCAACGAAATTAACAATTATTACTATTGAAATTTAAATTTACAAGCCCCCTTTTTACTAGAGATTATTTACTGATTACATAGATAAACACTTGATAGATATTTTAATCTATTCCTCGTTGGATCGATCCCATTCTAGTTTGATTCTATATCTAATCAACAATTGTTTTATACTTTAGTTAGAGGTGTAATTTGAACGTCATCATCTATTTTTAGAATTTCTAACCGTTAGCTAAAATGGATGAAACTCAACTTATACAGTATCTTGAGACCTTAGTAGGCCTGGCAACGGATCGGAGTTAATTCGATTCCGGTGACATTTCGGTCCGGTAACGCAACGGTACCGGTTGGTATTGGTATATCGGTACCTAACGATGCAGAATCCGGTACCGGTGCGGAGCATGGTTTTTTTTCGATAGTTCTGGTCCGTCGCTGACTGATGCAGTTTTAATTTTTTTTTTTTTTTTGGTATTTAGCCGTTGTTGGCCGTTTGATTATAGCCGTTGGAGGGGGCCAACGGCTATTTTGTGCCTCCCCCTCCCAATTATCCCACTATCCCTTTAAATTTCTACTATAAATACCCTTTTGTATCTATTTTTTCTCACAAATTTCTCAATTTCTTATACTCTCTCTTAAATCTTAATATTCCCATACTCTCAATATTAATATTTATTGTATTAATTGGAGATTTGGAGTTGGAGATTTTTTTTGAAGATATTACAAGCTTCAATTATCATCTTTCAATTCCGACATTTGGTATACGTCTGCTTTTATGCAGACGTTTGGTATATTCGTACCAACTTTAATCTCTATATTTTTATTTTTAGTATCTATATTTGTTTACTTACATTAATTTTTTGATTTATAATATTTATATTGCTTGTTTTAATATTTTAATTATATTTAAATTTAATTATGAATGCCAATAAGAGTAGTGGTAAAAGACCAATCTTTGGTAAAAATTTTCGTAGAAATAAAAAAAATAGTGCTACTACTAGTTCATTACCGCCTATATTTAGTGAAACTTCTTTATCACAACCTAATGGTTTTGATGTTGGTGCGGGTATGGAATTAGACCACGAGACACTAAGTAGGCGTTATGATAATTTTGAGGAAGACTTACCGAAAAAAGATGATATAGAAGAACAAGATTTAGGTGAAACTCCTACCCCTACTAGTCTGATTACGGAATTACCAAAAGACGATGATGTAGGACCAAAGGTACTGAACGTCCTAAAAGCTCTTTAGTTTGATAATTTATGAGTCACGATAAGGTAAATAATATTGCTACTTGCAATAAATGTCAGAGAGTTATGAAACGTTTGACCGGGGGAAAAAATGATGAGACGGGTTACTTACTACGCATTTGAGGAGACGTAATAAAAAATTTATTCGTCTAAAAAATGAGGTTAAGGAAAAAAAAAGGTGGTACACCATTGACGTAAGAATCTGTAGGAGGTAATATGGTTCAAAAGCGTTTAGATAGGTTTAACCCATCTAGCTCAAGTTCTTCATTGACATATAATGAAGATGTAGATAGAGAAGAACTAGCGAAAATGGTTGTTGTTATGGGTTTGTCTTTTAATTTTCCTTTGCACCCCAATTTTATTCATTATATTCAATGAGTATATAATCTTTCTTTCAAAGATTTTTCACGAAATACAATTAAAAATGATAACTTTAAATTTCAAGCTGAACATTGTCATTTTCTTTGTTGCTTATTTAGTAAATTTGAAGGTAGAGTATCTATTACTTCTGATATGGGTCGTAGTATTTTCGGTAATGATTATTTTACTGTCACGGTTTATTGGATTGATCACCATTGGAACATGAAAAAAAGAATTATAGCTTATAAATATGCTGACGAGATTAAAACCGGTCAATTTATATCTACTAAAATAACGGATTGCTTAAAATATTTTCGACTTATTGATAAAACTATGACATGTACGTTAGATAATGCTTCTAATAATTTGAAAGCCATTGATTTTGTAAGTGCTAGACTATGTCCTATGGATGATGATTATTTTCATGTTAGATATATTGCACATATTTTAAATTTGATTGTACATGATGGTGCTATATTGTTTGGAGATGGTTGTTATAAGGTTCAAATTGCTTGTAATTTTATTTTTAAAAATAAAAAAAGGCTATAATAGATGATTTTAAATATCAATGTACGAAATGTGATCTTCCATATAGAAAAGTTTCAAGAGAAGTTCCTACTAGATGGAATTCTTTGTATCAAATGCTTGAAGTTGCTTTAATATATCGTGAACCTATACAATTAGTTTATAATTCGATTAATTCAAATAATGATTTAAGGCTAGGTTCTGATGATTGGATTGGAGTAGAAGAACTTTGTAAATTTTTGAAAACTTTTTATCAAGCTACGAACACTGTATCTACGCAATATACTCCAACTATTTCTTCTGTTTTAGTAAATATTACTGCTATTTTTTAAGTACTTGCTAAATATAAAAAAAATTATCCTTACAAAGAGGCAATTGAAGCTATGATTGTAAAATTTTAAAAATATTTTTTTCCTATTCCACAAATTTATTTAACAGCTAATTTATTTAACCCATTTTACAACAAAACATGGTGTAATGATGATGGTTCAAAAAATTTACGCCTATTTAGAAATTAAACCTCATGAAAAGCCTTCAGTTTAAATTTAACTTATATTAGATTAAAAAAAGATGCTCCTCAATAGCTCAACAATAGAGCGATTGTTAACTGATTAATGGTATATTTAAATCCTACCTGGAGAAATTTAACTAATCAATTATTTAATTCAAAATAAAGATGCTCCCTTTCTATTGTATGGTCCACCAACCCTTCCAATCCCAGAATAATAAAACAAAACATATGATACAACAAAACCTTTCCCACAATTCTCCACATTTCACCAGGGGATAATACAAGAACAAAGTTGGTCGATTAACATAACTTTCTTTTTTTAATTTTAATTAGGTGAATTTTCTTTAATTATAGTTTAAAAAATAATTAATTTTCTCTAATATTCTTAAACATGCAACTATTTTTGAGACTAATTTTTTACAAACACAAGTAATTTGAGTGAGGGAGTATTCTTGAAATCTTGCCTTTTCTGTCCAATATACACTACCAATCATTGAACCTCAAACTCACTATTACTCCCCTTCATGGGTCGAATTGGTCTTTCCCAAAACATCCAATCCCACTATTTCCTTCATTCCACTACATCATTAAACACCCAATTGTCTAAAGTTCCTAACTTTACACCCAATTTCAAGAATCCCATGAAGATAACAGCTAGCATGGCGGTGGCACCCACGTGCTTTGGGTTCAAGAATTTGATGGAAACAGTGACAATTGATGTTCATAAAGCGGAAGGGAGGCCATTGAATGTGCCACTGATTGCTCCTTTTACTATTGCATCATCAAGATTGGATAAAGTGGAAAATGTTGCTATAAGGGTTGAGCTGAGTAATGGGTGTGTTGGATGGGGTGAGGCCCCAATTCTTCCATTTGTTACTGCAGAGGATCAAGAAACTGCCTTAGCAAAAGCGGCTGAAGCATGTGAGTTCTTGAAGCAGAGCCGTCAAATGACTTTAAATCTTGTGTTAGCGAAAATTGGTGATGTGCTTCCTGGACATGATTTTGCTTCTGTGAGTTATACCAGTAATCTCTTTTACTTTGTCATTATGGATTCTACAGACTGCAATAAAAACTCTTTTTTTGTTTTTACATGTTTAAATCTATTTTGTGATATTGATACAGTATTTATTCCTTCTTGTTTTGGCTTTGGTCCCTTTGGGTCTGTGAAATGTGGTTCTCTTTTCCTGTTGAACCTGTAGGGTACTAATGTTGTTTCCGGCAGTTGTTTAACACTATGTTCTATGCAAACTGAAGTTGTTTTAACTGAAAATTTTACAGTTTTTTTTCTTTTGTTGGCATAATATATGCGTGGACACTCAAACTTTGGGAGTGTACATGCTACATACCTTGACTAATCCCAGCTGTGTTTCGTGGACACCCGAAGCGGATGTGGCATATAAATTTTGGAGGTATCTAGATGATCATTTTGTAAGTTGGAGTGTTCAACTCATACATTGGAGACGAATTGAGGTGTCTAGATGTGCATGCTCAAAGTTGGAGTGTTTACTTGCCAACTGAGGCCAAGTTTGAATGTCTGTTTATGTATTATGCCGTTTTTTTTTCTGTGAAGGGACATTTCTGTAACCTTGGTGTTAGTTTGTTGTCTTAAACAGAATCTATGGAATTCTTTAAGCTTCACCATTTTTAAGTGTCTCATTGAATTGATTCTCAGGATTGGAACTCAAAGGTCAGCATAACATTGGGTGTTATAGGCTTATCTTTTTTATGATATATCACTAGGTCTAAGTGAGATGAAATTGCTGATAATGGAGTTATTTACTGGATTATCTTTCTTTAAGACAATGGTTATTGAGTGGATGTCTGTCTCTGTTACTGTACCCTTTTAGCTTATATACATTGGCAGTTGGCTTTCAGAGTTTAGAGGGTAGGATATGGAAAGCGTAGAATTCTGACTTGGCGAAACTGGAAAAAGAAAGTGAGTTGGGAGACATTTATCACTTCAAAGGGGTCATGCATAACTTATATGTCTGTTTCTTGTAAGCCTGAGGTTTCCGTTTAAGGACGTTGTATAACTAATTGATATGTTCCTAGTTTGCATGTTTGGCCTTTCTATATCGACCTATATAGTTTCAGGGATGGACCCTAGTATGTGAGGCATGTACTGGATTCTTTCATCCTCCTTATTAAGTCTCTTCATCTACATGAAGTTAACTTCTGTGTTCTTTTCCACTCTCAGTTCTCCTTCTCACCTGGTTCTTTTGACTTACCTTCAATTAGGATCTCTTTTTGGTCTTTGGTAATGTCATGTGGCAGAAACCCTTTCTGTGAAACTAAACTAGAAGTCCTTTCATACGGTGACAAATTTTTGTTACTACATTGGCTTGTGTGTTTACAGTAGTCCTGGCGCCTTCAGATTGGACTCTACAGTATCCACAGGACAAATGGACAAGCTACCTTGAGCTTTTATATACTTAGGATACGTTAATTCTTATCTTTCAAATTTATTTTTGTAGAATTGAAAACTTGAGTGGTACTGATTCAAACTATAACCATATTGAAGGTCAGGGCAGGAGTTGAGATGGCACTGATTGATGCAGCAGCGAACAGCATTGGAATACCTCTTTGGAGAATATTTGATGCAGTATCTAATTCAATATCTACTGACATTACAGTTAAGAATTTTTCTCTTATTCTACTTTAGTTGGCAATTCACAGTAAAGCTAGAGCTTTGCTTTTCCTAGTACTTGCGCCTCAATTGTTGCTCTCAAGTTATGTTGGTTTTAAAACCTTTAAAAGAAAATAACGCAGGAATTCAATAGTCAAAAAGTTGGCCGCTGAAACAGAGGTAGGAGTTTAAAGAAGAGAATACGCAGAGCAGTTGATTTTTTCTTGTAAAAGCCGTATGTTATTGATCATTATTATTAGTTGCTTTAGGACTGCAGTATTTATTTATTTTATTTCCTGTATTTCTTTTTTAAGTTATTAGGAGGTAGTTAGCATGGTTAGCACCATGACTTTAAAGTAGGGCCATTGTCTATTTCAGTTTTTAAAAGGAACACTTTATGTAACTATTCTTTGACAGAAAGTACATCTCTCTGCACAAGTTTCTCTCTCTTAGTGATCTTCTTCATTCTCCTGCTTCTTTTCTGTAGCAATCTAGATATCGTTTGCATAGTGTTATGTGCGATTTGTCTATTTAAAACTAACATTTGGTATCAAAGCTTTCATCTTAAGGGATCTGTGATTGAGTTGGAGAAGTCATGGATGCAGAAACCAGTTTCTCACTAATCGCTCTGCCGGTCTTTGATGGAGATAACTATCAGGTTTGGGCAGTACGAATGGAGACATACTTGGATGCTTTAGATCTATGGGAAGCTGTGGAAGAGGATTATGATGTTCCAGCCCTACTGAATAATCCCACCATGGCTCAGATTAAAGCACACAAGGAAAAGAAGACAAGGAAATCAAAGGCCAAGGCATGTCTATTTGCTTCGGTATCGTCAACAGTTTTCACACGAATAATGTCTCTGAAAACTGCTAAAGAAGTATGGGATTATCTTAAGGAAGAGTATACTGGAGATGAGAGAATAAAAGGTATGCAAGTTTTAAACTTAATTAGGGAATTTGAATTGCAAAAAATGAAGGATTCTGAAACAGTGAAGGAGTATTCAGATAGACTTCTTAATATTGCAAATAAAGTGAGGCTACTTGGCTCTACACTTGCCGACTCAAGAATTGTTGAGAAGATTCTAGTAACAGTTCATGAAAGGTATGAAGCAACAATTACGACCTTAGAAAATACTAAGGATTTGCCAAAAATTAGTTTGACTGAGTTGCTCAACTCCCTGAAAGCTCAAGAGCAAAGAAGACTCATGAGACAGGATGTTACAACAGAAGGGGCTCTTGTCAGTAAGCACTAGGTTGACGAATTTTCGAAGAAGAAAAAGAATCAAGCGTTGAGTGAAGGAGAAACATCAACCAACAACAAAGGTAAGGGAGGAAGTGCGAAAAACTTTCCCCCTTGCCATCACTGGGGAAGAAAAGGCCATCCACCATTCAAGTGTTGGAGGAGACCAGATGCTAAATGTAAGAAATGCAATCAACTTGGACATGAGGCGGTGATTTGCAAAAGTAAAGCCCCGCAACTGGAAGAAAATGCTCAAGTTGTTGATCAAGAAGAGGAGGATCTTTTTTTTGTTACAACATGCTTCTCAAGTAAGATCTTAACAGATTCTTGGTTAATTGATAGTGAGTGCACTAATCACATGACTCATGACAAGAGCCTATTCAAGGAGTTGAAGCCCACTAAAATTTCCAAGGTTAGGATAGGAAATGGGGATCATTTTCATGTCAAAGGAATTGGAACCATAGCTATCAAGACTAACACAGGCATAAAAAAAATTGCTGAAGTTCTTTATGTTCCTGAGATTGATCAAAACTTGCTAAGTGTAGGACATCTGATGGAAAAAGGATTTAGACTTTTCTTTGAAAATGATCACTGCCAAATCAGTGACACTGTTGGAAATGAAATTTTCATGGTGAAGATGAGAGAAAAGAGTTTTTCCTTTAGTCCAACAGAGAAGGAGCAACTTGCTTATTCCATGAAGGCAGATGTAACGGAAATCTGGCACAAGAGACTTGGTCACTGTTATCCACAAGCATTATTGTTACTGAAGAAGGAGGATATGACAAGAGGACTACCAACTCTTGTTGATCACTTACCAAGTTGTCAAGCTTGTCAATTTGGTAAGCAGAATAGGAAACCATTTCCTAAAGCATCATGGCGCGCTTCTCAAAGGTTGCAATTGATTCACACAGATGTTGCAGGACCTCAAAGAACACCGTCCTTTAATGGTAGTCTTTACTATGTTATATTCATTGATGGTTATATAAGATTCTGCTGGATTTTTTTCATGAAATACAAATCAGAGGTGGCTGGAATATTTTGGAAGTTCAAGAAGATGGTGAAAAATCAAAGTGGTTGCAGAATCCAATCCCTGCATTCTGATAATGGAAAAGAGTACACTTCTGAAGAATTTAACAAATTCTGTGAGGAAGAGGGTATTTCTCATCAGCTTACTACTCCGTACACTGACTATAGGTTGATAGGAGAAATAAAGGTGGAAGAGCTTTTAGCAGTCCATGCAAAAATTGTCTGAATTTTGTTTATGTAAAATTGTAGGTTTAGCAACACTAAAGGCCAGCATTTCACGAAGAGCACAACTAATTTTAAATTTTTCCATCTTTCGTGGCAACAACAACATATGCCTTCTTTAATTTTTCTTTAGGTAGGTTGAAGGATAGGAGGATTTTTCTTGATTATTTCTTCTAATTTGTGTGAGCCTTGTATTTCCTGCTGCTGCTTTGTTACTATCATTGTTTATATTTTCTTATATTTTCTTGTAGTAGTGGCTGTGGGCGTTGATGGTTGGATAGGGTCATGTCCGAGGGAGTTGGGGTGGGGGGCTGTGGTGGCGGCGGGGGATGAGGGAAGGACGGGGGTGGGAGGGAGGCCAAGGTTTGGCGTTAGGGGCGGTAGAGGAAGACGTGATGATAGAGTTGATAGGCTGAGGGTTGGGTCTTGGAATACAGGGACTCTTCAGGGTAAGTCCATAGAGCTTGTGAAGATTCTTAAAAAGAGGAGGATTAATATTGCGTCTGTTCAAGAGACCAAGTGAGTAGGGTCTAAGGCTAGGGATGTGGATGGTTACAAACTTTGGTACTCTGGGAGCGAGAGGCGTAGGAATGGAGTTAGCATCTTAGTAGATGTAGAGCTTAGAGGTCAGGTAGTGGAGGTTAAGAGGATCAGCGATAGGTTGATGACTATTAAGTTGGTCATTGGGGGGTTTACCCTGAATGTGTGTAGTGTTTATGCGCCGCAAGTGGGCTTGGATAGGGAGGAGAAGATGCGGTTTTGGGAGGCTTTGGATGAGGTGGTGAGAGGCGTGCCTAGCTCAGAGAAGATTATTGTAGCAGGAGATTTCAATGGGCACATCGGGGTGTTACCGGGAGGCTTTGGTGATGTGCATGGTGGTTTTGGTTTTGGGGAAAGAAATGAAGAGGGGGCTACTCTATTGGATTTTGTGAGGTCCTTTGGGCTGATGGTGGTGAACTCGGGCTTTTCGAAGAAGGACGATCACTTGATCACCTTCCGAAGTGCAATAGCCAAGACCCAGATTGACTTTTTGTTGCTTAGGAAAGGGGATAGGGTGTTGTGTAAGGACTGTAAGGTTATCCCGAGTGAGAATCTTTCGACCCAGCATAGGCTCTTGGTTACGGATTTGGGTATAAAGAAGTATAGGAAGAGAAGGGGTGAGGAGTGTAGACCTAGAATTCAGTGGGGCGGCTTGACGCCAGTGAATGCGTGGGAGATAGGGGAGAAGTTGGTGGGAATGGGGGTGTGGGAGTGTAGGGGGGACGTGGACAGTATGTGGGATATGGTGGCTAGGTGCATCAGGGAGAATGCTAGTGAAGTGTTGGATGTTTCTAGGGGCCGGGCCGGGCATCATCGGGGGGATTGGTGGTGGAATGAAGAGGTTAAGAAGAAAGTAGAGACCAAGAAAGGGGCGTATGCTAAGTTGGTTGAGAGTAAGGACGAAGAAGAGAAACGGGTAAACAGGAAAGAGTACAAGTTAGCTAGGAAGGAGGCTAAGTTAGCAATTACGGTGGCTAAGACGACAGCATTTGAGAGCTTGTATGTGGGGTTACCGGAGAAATGAGGGGAAAAAAGGTTGTTTAGACTCGCTAAGGCTAGGGAGAGGTAGGGTCGTGACCTCGATCAGGTGAAGTGCATTAAGGGGGAGGATGGTAAAGTGTTGGTGGAGGACGGCCACATTAAGAATAGATGGCGGTCGTATTTTCATAGGATCTTGAATGACGAAGGGGATAGAGCTATTGTGTTAGGGGAGCTGGAGCACTCAGAAGAGTGTCGGGATTTTAGTTATTGTAGACGTTTTAAGGTAGATGAGGTTAGAGAGGCTGTTCGCAGGATGCGAAGGGGTAGAGCGACGGGGCCTAATGAGATACCTGTGGATTTTTGGAAGTTTTCTGTCGAGACTGGTTTAAGGTGGTTGACTGGATTGTTTAACGAAATTTTCAAGACGGCAAAAATGTCCGAGGCTTGGAGGTGTAGTACTATGATCCCTCTTTATAAGAACAAGGGTGACATTCAGAGTTGCAATAACTATAGGGGTATGAAGTTATTGAGTCACTCTATGAAGATTTGGGAGAGAGTGGTCAAGGTGAGGCTGAGATGGATAGTGTCTATTTCGGAGAACCAGTTTGATTTATGCCCGACCGCTCGGCAATTCACCTGGTGCGGAGGCTGGTGGAACAATATAGGAAAAGGAAGAAGAACCTGCACATGGTGTTTATCGACTTGGAGAAGGCATACGACAAAGTCCCCAGGGAGGTGCTTTGGAGATGCTTGGAGGTGAGTGAAGTCCCGGTGGCATATATCAGAGCAATTAAGGACATGTATGATGGAGCTAAAACCCAGGTGAGGACGGCGGACTCAGAGCATTTCACTGTCTTGATAGGATTGCATCAGGGATCTACTCTTAGTCCTTTTTTATTTGCTTTGGTGATGGATGTGTTAACGCGACGTATTCAAGGAGAGCTGCCTTGGTGTATGCTTTTTGCAGATGATGTAGTTTTGATTGATGAGACGCAGGGGGTGTGTATGTGAATGATAAATTAGAGGTGTGGAGACAAACTCTTGAGTCTTAAGGGTTCAGGTTGAGTAGGAGCAAGACAGAATATTTGGAATGCTAGTTTAATGATGTGAGGCTGGAGAATGAGGTGGTAGTGAAGTTGGAATCACAGGTGGTATGTAAGAGGGATAGTTTCAAGTGTCTCGGGTCCGTGATTCAGGGTAACGGTGAGATTGACGAGGATGTCTCGCACCGTGTTGGGGTGGGATGGATGAAGTGGAAGCTCGCTTTGGGGGTGTTGTGTGATAAGAAGGTGCTGCCCAAGCTTAAAGGCAAATTCTACACGGTGGCAGTCCGTCCGGCCATGTTGTATGGAGCGGAGTGTTGGCCAGTTAAGAACTCTCACATTCAAAAATGAAGGTGGCGGAAATGCGGATGTTGCGTTGGATGTGTGGGTTGACTAGGGGGGATAGAGTTTGGAATGAAACTATCAGGGAGAAGGTTGGTGTGACTCCAGTGGAGAATAAGATGCGAGAAGTCCGATTGAGATGGTTCGGACACGTGATGAGGTGGGGCATGGATGCCCCGGTTCGTAGGTGTGAGAGACTAGCTTTGGATGGTTTTAGGCGTGGTAGGGGTAGGCCGAAGAAGTACTAGGGAGAGGTGATTAGGCGGGACATGGAGCAGTTACAGCTCACTGAGGACATGACCCTAGATAGGAAGATCTGGAGGACGCGAATTAGGGCAGAAGGCTAAGGTCAGTTTGGGTCGTTAGTGTAGGGCATTACTTGGTGGGGGTATTGTTCTTGTTATGATACCTTGTTTCATGCTTTATTACGAATCTGTTTACTTTTCTCTGTTTACTATTACTTGTGGGTGTCGTATTTATGTTATGCCATCTTGTTCCATGCTTTACTATGAATTTGTTTATTATTCCGTGTCTCGAGCCGGGGGTCTATCGTAAACAACCTTTCTACTTCTTTAGAGGTAGAGGTATGAACTGCGTACATCTTACCCTCCCCAGACCTCACTATGTGGGAATACACTGGGTTTGTTGTTGTTGTTACTACTCCGTACGCTCCGCAACAAAATGGAGTTAGTGAAAGGAGGAACAGGTATATAATGGAGATGACGCGGTGCATGTTGCATGAAAAAGAGTTGCCAAAAAGTTTTTGGGCTGAGGCAGCTAATACAACAGTATTTCTCCAAAATCGGCTTCCCACTAAAGCGTTGGAGAGTAAAACTCCATTTGAGGCTTGGAATGAATTCAAACCATCTAACCTTCATTAAAGTATTTGGTTGTGTTTGTCTCTTTCATATGCCGCAAGTTAAAAGAGACAAACTTGATAAAAGGTCCGTCCCGGTAATCTTTGTGGGTTACAGCTCATCCTCCAAAGCCTACAAAATTTATGATCCACAAACAGGGAAGATGATTATTAGTCGAGATGTGCACTTCAATGAGGAAGAGAAATGGGATTGGAAAAACAATCAACTTTCAGTCAAAGCTTCGGAGGAGCAGACATCCGATCAATGGCAAAATGAGTTACTAGATGATCCTCCAGTTAGAGGTACAAGATTACTTTCTGACATCTACCAACAAAGTAATGTGGCAGTTTGTGAGCTTGCAGGACACAAGGAAGCGCTTCAAGATGAAAAATGGAGAAACGCGGTGGAGCAGGAGATGCTAATGATCAAGAAAAACAACACTTGGGAGTTAGTTGACAGACCAAAAGATAGAAAGGTCATTGGAGTAAAATGGGTATTTAGAACCAAGCTTAATTCTGACGGTTCTATCAACAAATACAAGGCTAGGCTTGTCGTCAAGGGATATGCCCAAATATTCGGTGTTGATTACTCGGATACCTTTGCTCCAGTAGCCCGGATAGATACCATCAGAATGTTGCTAGCAATAGCAGCACAAAAGGGTTGGAAAGTGTTCCAACTAGATGTCAAATCTGCTTTTCTAAATGGTGTATTGCAGGAAGAAATCTATGTAGAGCAGCTCGAGGGTTTCATTGAGCAAGGAAAAGAAGAAAAAGTCTGTCTGCTTAGAAAGACTCTTAATGGCTTAAAACAAGCCCCAAGAGCTTGGTATATCAGGATTGATGATCACTTGTTGAGTTTGGGGTTTGTTCGAAGTTTGTCTGAAGTTACTCTTTATGTCAAACACAAGGGAACTGATCTGCTTATTGTTTCCTTTTATGTTGATGATCTCTTGGTGACAGGAAATAATGTGCGGCTGGTCGAAGAGTTTGAGAAGAAAATGATGCAAGTCTTTGAGATGACAGACCTAGGACTAATGACATACTTTCTAGGGATGGAAATCAAGCAAGGTTGCAATGAAATCTTTATCTGCCAAAAGAAGTATGCTAGGGAGATACTCAAGAAATTCCATATGGAAAATTGCAAGGCAACAAGCACACCGATGAATCCAAAGGAGAAGTTGAGCAAAGAGGATGGAACTGATAGAGTTGATGAAGGAAACTTTAGAAGTTTGATTGGATGCTTGATGTATCTCACTGCTACACGACCCGATATTCTATTTGCTGTAAGTCTTTTGTCTAGGTTTATGCATTGTGCTACTAAAATGCATTTGCAAACAGCAAAAAAAATTATAAGATACATCAAAGGTACTGTCGAGTATGGGGTCAAATTCAAAAAGTGTGAGAATTTCAAGTTGTATGGATTCTCAGATAGTGATTTACCGGATTCACTGATGACATGAAAAGTACATCAGGATATTGCTTCAGTCTGGGATCGGGCATTTTCTCTTGGTGTTCCAAGAAGCAGGAAACTGTGGCACAGTCCACGGCAGAGGCTGAATTCATTGCAACAACAGCAGCAGTAAATCAATCCTTATGGCTGAGAAAAATATTTTCTGATTTGCATATGGAACAAAAAGTTAATACTGAGATTCATGTTGATAATTAAGCTGCAATAGCTATTTCACATAATTCAGTGTTTCCCGAGAAGATTAAACACTTCAACATTAAGCTTTTTTTCTTGAGGGATGTGCAGAAAAAAAGAGAAGTGATTCTTGTTTATTGCAAATCCGAAGATCAGCTTGCAGATGCATTTACGAAATCCCTTCCTGTCAGCAAGTTTAAGTTCCTAAGGCAGCAACTTGGAATTTGCAGCTTAGTTGCTTTAGGACTGCAGTATTTATTTATTTTATTTCCTGTATTTCTTTTTTAAGTTATTAGGAGGTAGTTAGCATGATTAGCACTATGTGGGATTTATGTTACTTGTGGGTGTCGTATTTATGTTTTGCCATCTTGTTTCATGCTTTACTATGAATTTGTTTAGTATTCCGTGTCTCGAGCCGGGGGTCTATCGGAAACAACCTTTCTACTTCTTTAGAGGTAGAGGTATGGACTGCGTATATCTTACCCTCCCCAGACCTCACTATGTGGGAATACACTGGGTTTGTTGTTGTTGTTGTAGCATGGTTAGCACCATGACTTTAAAGTAGGGCCATTATCTATTTCAGTTTTTAAAAGGAACACTTTATGCAACTACTCTTTGACAGAAAGTACATCTCTCTGCACAAGTTTCTCTCTCTTAGTGATCTTCTTCATTCTCCTGCTTCTTTTCTGTAGCAATCTAGATATCGTTTGCATAGTGTTATGTGCAATTTGTCTATTTAAAACTAACAATCATCAATTAGCCACTTAAATAGTTGCTATTGCAACTAAAAATAGGACAAAGAAACAACTTATTTCTACCAAAATTAAAATAACTAATTAGTTTCCTACCAGAGATAGGACTCCTAATTTAACTAGGATTTGTACGTAAAAGAAAAACTGGAGAAAAAAAGGAAAAATTGTCTGCATTCTTTAAGCAACTTTCAACACTCCTCGTTGCTTTATGAAATGCAAATACCAATTCTATGCCTTAGAAGCTCGAACTTGATGACTAGAAGTGGCTTAGTGAACAGGTCTGCTAGCTGGTTTTCAGACTTGCAGTAGATTTGTCACGACCCGAACTAGGGCCTGGCCGTGACGGACATTCCGAACCATAAAGGCCCGAACGTCCTACTATATCTGGTAGTCATGCACAACATTCATATAATAAGAGAATATGCGGAAATACAATCTAATACGGAAACATGGTCATTAACTCTGAGTTTCAAGACATGAGAATGAAAGTTACAATTCAGAACATCTGAATAAGATCTGACTCAGTCTGCGAAATCTCTACTACATCTCAAAATTGTTCTAAAAACTGGGACAAGCTCCCAGTAGACCAAACCAACGGAATAACATAATCTGAAATAACAGGCCTTCTAAAATGGCTCACCACTGAACGAATCACTTCTCTCTGGAATACTCTACTGATTAGCTGGACCCTTGGATTGAGCCTCCGAACCTGGGAGGTAGGGGGTCAATACAGATGTACTGATACGCAGAGCAGATTCGAAATACTAATTTATATTCAACATATATGAGAGCAATTTAAAACAGTTCATAGACATATCATATAGTAAGAAATCTCGTGGGCATTTTCGAAAGACTGTAAAATCATCTGAACTCTGTGACACTCTTCGTTTTACTTCTGCGCTAGGTGGTATACCTTACAACTCTGAAATTCCACGGGCTATATGAAATCTGCCATTGACTCGGCGGGGAAGCCTCCAACCCAAGTGTGTCGCAAGGGTTGGAGTCTCTGACTCTGCTACGCCACACGGCCGTCGCCAGCGTAAAATAATATATCCGAATCGGCAAATCACGGTTTTAGGTTACTTGAACTAAAGCCCTCTTCGAGTAACCATCTAACGCTCTTTAAGCCTATTTTTAACTCTTTAAAGCATGCATTCTTTGAAAACATATTTTGAAAACATACTCTGTTATGGCATACATGTTTGTGGTATCGTTATACCATTGACTTGCAAGTCACGTCTCTGAGCCATTAATAACATATAATAATCTCTGTTTTCAAAACATAAGTTTGGGACCACCATATCAATAAATCAATTCAAAGAAACTCTTTCTCAAACCTCATGTAAACACATGCCAGGCACTCTCTTTGTCAAGCATTTCAATAATACAAGGTGGTCATGTCCAATTTCTCGAACACATGCAACTCTCTCATTTAAAACAAGGGTGTAGTTATATCAAGAAGCTCCCTCTCATCATCTTTAAATCATGCTCAAACACTAAGGTATTGAGAAAACTAGTTTCAAAACCATAAATCATGCACATCAAATCATTCACAATAAGATCATAAACTTGAATTTATCGCAAGAGAAGGACTTCATAATCTGTGCTTTCAAACAAATCTTAAATTTCAATTTCGTACATATACATATACTTGTAAATCAATTTAACGGGATGAGGCCTAAAAGGCCAAAACAACAATATCAATAACATGCATAAAGCATAATAAAAATCATGGATTTCAAACCCCCTTAACAAATTCATGCTTTATAATCTTTAAATCATAATTGAGTGTTTTCAACAAGCCCATGCATTTTTAGGATAACCCCCATGTACCTCAATTTAGAAATTTGATGGATGATTCTTGAAGCCTACGATTTGGGGATTCCAAATCTTTAATCAATCTTGAAAACTCACGGTTAAATCTTGAGTTATTTGGGTTTTTAGTTTGAAACCCTAGAGAGTGTTCTTGAGTAATTTGGATGATTGTGAATGTATTCTGGTGTCTTTGGGATTAAATTCCGTGTTTAGGCTGATAAGGGGATGGAAAATACCCAATATACCCTTAATGAGACGGAATAATAAAAAAAATATAACTGGGAGCCTGATTTCATGGGCCACCGCGACGCGCCACAATCGCGGTGGCTCCCTGGAAATGGACGAGTGGGATTCTTAAAGTCACCGCGACGTGGAGCCATCGCGTTGTCCCACAGGTTGGTACCTAAAATTTCAGCGCAACGCGCCACAATCGCGCTATGCTACTGGAATTTGACAATTTCAAAATAGACCCCCTCCGCGACGCGCCAAGCACCAAAATGACAGTGTTTTACGACTAGAACTTAAATTAGCTATAACTTCTTGCCCGGGTATCTTATTTGGGCGAATCTTATATCGACGGAAAGCTCATTCAATTTCCCACATGATAAAAAATCGAAATTAGGAAAATTGTATATGGTTTAAACTTTACTCACTTTGGAAGTAAAAAATGAGACTAAGTTTCTTTGACACAATTCTTGTCATTTAACTCTAAGAGCATATTACCATGAGCTAACGATGGACTATTTTTGCGGGGTGTTACAAGATGAGTCACTTCTCCCTTTTGTTGCACTTCTCTCAAGAAATAGAACTTGACGTTGAAATGTTTGGTTTTTCTGTGAAACACCGGATTGTTTGAGATTGCAATAGCTCCCTGGTTGTCGACTAGAATCTCAGTACTATCATTCTGTTCCATATGTAAATCACGCATGATCTTTCTGAGCCATAGGGCTTGGTTTACTGCTGCCGTTGCTTCTACGAATTCAGCCTTTGCAGTAGATTGTGCAACAACTTCCTGCTTCTGAGATGACCATGAAAAGATTCCTGAACCTAGGCTAAAACAATGTCCAGAAGTACTTCTCATATCATCAATGGATCCAGCCAAATCACTATCCGAGAAACCAAGAAACTTGAATCTTTGAGACTTCTCAAACTTTACACCATAGTCAACCGTCCCTTTGATGTATCTTAATATTCTTTGTGCTGCTCTTAAATGCATCTCACTTACACAATGCATAAAATGAGATAAGAGACTTACAACAAATAGAATACCCGGCTTTGTCGCAGTGAGATATGTTAAGCATCCGATCAAGCTTCTGTAATACCCTTCATCAACTTTATCGGCTCCATCTTCTTTACAAAGTTTCTCTTTTTGATTCATTGGTATGCTCATCGGCTTGCAATCCTCCATTTGAAATTTCTTCAGAATTTCCTTTGCGTACTTCTTTTGGCAAATGAACACTTCACTTTTTCTTTGCTTGATCTCCATCCCAAGAAAATTGGACATAAGACCAAGATCGGTCATTTCAAAAACTTGCATCATTTCTTGTTTAAACTCGTCAACCAACTTTAGATTTTTCCTGTTAACAGAAGATCATCAACATAAAGAGACACAATAAGAATATCATTATCCTTGTGTTTTACATAAAGAGTGGATTCCGATAAGCTTTTTTCGAAACCCAAGCCTAACAGATGATCATCTATCTTGCTATACCAAGCTCTTGGTGCTTGCCTTAAACCATAGAGAGTTTCTTTAGCAAATAAACCTTATTTTCATGTCCGTTGACAGCAAAACCATCTGGTTGCTCAACATAAATCTCCTCCTGGAGAAGACCATTGAGAAAGGCTGACTTAACGTCTAGTTGATAAAATTTCCAATTTTTTTTCGCTGCAATGGCTAGTAGCAATCTGATTGTGTCAAGGCGAGCAACTGGTGCGAAAGTTTCAAAGTAGTCGACCCCGAAGAGCTAAGCATAGCCCTTCACCACAAGCCTCGCTTTGTGTTTGTTGATAGAACCATCTGCGTTCAACTTTGTTCTGAAGACCCATTTTACACCAATGATCTTTCTGTCAGGAGGTTTCTCAACAAGCTCCCAGGTTTGATTTTTCTCAATCATCATCATCTCCTTCTTCATTGCAGCAACCCATTTTTCATCCCCTTCTGCTTCCTTATAACTTGCGGGCTCACAAATTGCAGTATTGCATCTCTGATAGATATCAAAGATCAACCTCGTGCCCCTAACGGGAGGATCATCAACTAGATCTTTTGGATCTAATTGAGTGGTAACTGGTGACTATTTTTCGGGCTTCTCCCAATTCCAGTGTTGATCTTCAATAAAGTGAACATCTCTAGTTACAACAATTTTCTCTGTTTGAGGTTGATAGACCTTATATGCTTTGGACACATTACTGTAGCCTATAAAGATGCCAGGAATCGCCTTCTTGTCAAGTTTGTCGCGTTTAACCTGAGGAATATGAACAAAACACACACAACCAAACACTTTAAGAAAACTTAGTGAAGGTTTAAACCCATACCAAGCTTCAAATGGTGTTTTATCTTCCAAAGCCTTCGTTGGAAGTAGGTTTTGCACAAAGACTACAGTATTTGCTGCCTCTGCCCAGAATGTTTTAGGCAACTCCATCTCATGTAACATACACCTGGCCATCTCCATTATTCATCTATTTTTTCTTTCACTGACACCATTTTGTTCTGGTATGTATGGAGTTGTAAGTTGATGCACAATGCCGGCCTCCTTACAGAATGAATCAAATTCTGTTGAGGTATATTCCTTTCCATTATTAGACCTCAAAGCTTGAATCGTACAACTACTTTAATTTTCCACCAGTTTCTCGAATTTCCAGAATACACCAGTAACTTTTGACTTGAATTTCAAGAAAAAAATCCAGCACATTCTTGTAAAATCATCAATGAAAAGAACGTACTAGATGCTACCTTTTAGTGATGGAGTTCTTTGAGGTCCAGCGACATCAGTGTGAATTAGCTGCAGCTTTTGTGAAGCTCTCCAAGTTGATTTTGGAAAAGGCTTTCTATGTTGCTTACCGAATTGGCAGGTATGACATTCAGTGGCGTTAACATCCAAATTGGGTAAGTTCTCCACCATATTCAATTTCTGCATTTTGACAAGCCCTTGATAATGATAGTGCCCGAATCTCCTATGCCATAACTCAGCAATGTTTTCTTTTGCTGAATACACCATTTGCTTTTCTTCCGATGGATTTAATGAGAAACTTTTGCCTCTCATTTTGACTTTAACTAGGTCTTGTCCGGATGTTTCCTTGATCAAGCAGTATTTGTCTTCGAAATACAATTTGAAACCTTTTTCTAACAACAGACCAACACTTAACAAGTTCTGGTCCAAATCGGGTACTTAAAGAACATCAGAAATTGTTTTAGTGCCCGATTGTGTTTCAATTGTAATGGTTCCCATTCCTTTTGCTGGAATATAACCACCATGGCCGATTCTAACTTTTGTAACTTTTGTAGGCCTCAAATCTTTAAAAAGATCTTTATCGCAAGTCATATGATATGTGCATCCGCTATTGATCAGCCACGACTCGCTTGAGACACTGCTTGTAAAACATGATGCGACAAGGAGTTGCTCTTCTTCCTGTTCACCAACTACTCGAGCCTCTGCATCTTGCTGCTGAGTTTTGTTTTTGCAGATGATCGCTTCAAGCGCAAGCTGATTGGACTTAGTGCACTTAGCATCAGGCCTCTTCTAACACTTGAAAGGTGCATGTCCTAGCTTGCCGCAATGCTTACAAGGAGGGTAATTTCCTTTGAAACCACCTGCTTTGTTTTTGTTACTTTGCGCTACACCTTCTCGATCAGTTGGTTGGTTCTTCTTATTCTTCTTTATCTTCTTAGAACGTCCATCATCATGATGCTTGGCTGGTAAAACACCTTCGACAGCTCCTCCTTGTCTCATAACACGTCGTTGCTCTTGTGCTTGAAAAGCACTTAAGAGCTCTGCAAGTGTGATATTGGACAAGTCCTTAGTATTTTCTAAGGTTGTTATAGTAGCCTCAAATCTTTCAGGTGCCGTTACTAGGATTTTCTCAACGATCATTGAGTCATTGAAAGTGGAACCCAACAATCTAATGCGATTTGCTAAATTAAGAAGTCTGTCAGAGTACTCCTTTATGGTTTCACTTTCTTTCATCCTTTGCAGTTCAAACTCACACACAAGATTCAACACGTGCATCCCTCGAATCCTTGCATCTCCTTCATACTCAGTCTTGAGATAATCCCATACCTTTTTCGCTGATTGCAGAGACATGATACGAGTGAAAATATTAGATGAAACTGCAGTAAATAAGCATGCCAGTGCCTTTGATTTCTTGGTTTTCCTCTCCTTGTGAGTTTTAATCTGCGCCACCGTGGGATTGTCCGACAAGGGAGCTATCTCGTATTCATCTTCAACAACTTCCCATAGATCCAAAGCTTGCAGATATATTCGCATTCTAACTGCCCATATTTGATAACTTTCTCCATCGAAAGTTGGTGGTGCCATTGAAGAAAAATTTGTTTCTCCGTTCATGGTATCCACTGGATCAGATTGATGCAAACAGGTCCCTTAAGATTAAAGCTTTGATACCAATTATTGATTTTAAAACCTTTACAAGAAAATAACGCAGGAATTTAATAGTCAAAAAGTTGGCCGCTGAAACAGAGGTGGGAGTTTAAAGAAGAGAATACGCAGAGCAGTTGATTTTTTCTTGTAAAAGCCGTATGTTATTGATCATCAATTAACCACTTAAATAGTTGCTATTACAACTAAAAATAGAACAAAGAAACAACCTATTTCTACCAAAATTAAAATAATTAATTAGTTTCCTACCAAAGATAGGACTCCTAATTTAACTAGTATTTGTACGTAAAAGAAAAACTGGAGAAAAAGGGAAAAATTGTTTGCGTTCTTAAAGCAACTTTCAACAAGTTACAACAATGCCATCAAACACATGCTAACTAGAAACCATATCTAGGCAAGAAATTCTTACTTAAGAAAATTATAGTAGAAAATTAAGAACTATCATAGACGTGTCTGAATAGATCTCAGTGACCATCTTATTGTAGATACCGATAGTTTCACCCACGGAAGCTTCTGAACTGGCTTCAAAGTATCGTAAACAAGGTTTCAAGACTTTAAAGCTTAAAGTGGGCAAGAATTTGAACGGAGACATTGAAGTGCTTCAATCCATCCGTGCAGCACATCCTGATTGCTTGTTTATCCTTGATGCTAATGAAGGTTACACGGCAAAAGAAGCAATTGAAGTCCTAGAAAAGTTGCATGGTAAATTATTTTTGTATGAAGTAGTCATCTAGATTCTAATTCTCCCCTATCTGTATGGATAGAGGAATGACGAAGAATTTATAAATCTCAGTACTCTCTGTTTCTTCCCTCTCGTGTATTAGACATATCTCCATGATAAATGTATAGCTTCTTTCAGTTGCTCCGATGTATCATTATCTGTTCGAAAGATAAAATCACAAATCTCTAGTTTCCTGTCAGAAATGGATGTGACTCCGGTGCTATTTGAACAACCTGTGCATAGAGACAATTGGGAAGGTCTTGGTCATGTCAGTCAGATAGCAAAGGAAAAATATGGGGTATCCGTTGCTGCTGATGAAAGCTGTCGAAGTTTGGCTGATGCTAAAAAGATAGTGCAAGAAAGTCTTGCTGATGTCATTAACATTAAGCTTGCCAAAGTTGGGGTGCTTGGGGCGCTGGAAATTATTGACTTGGTGAGGTCTTCTGGCTTAAATCTTATGATTGGCGGTATGGTTGAAACCAGGCTTGCTATGGGCTTTGCTGGTCATCTAGCCGCTGGCCTTGGATGTTTCAAGTAAGTTTTTAAGCAATTTCTCTGGAAAACATAACCTGCTTTAATCAAACTCGTAACCTATCACCATTGCTGGGAAACACACTCGCATAGATATAAAATATTTTTGACGTACAAACTAGCAGCACACTGGCAATTCAGTTGATTCTTTATTTGGCAGTCTGGCACATGATACTTTGGTGGGTCAAAATTGTTTGTTGCTGTCCCGCCCTTTGATGTTATCTGGTGTTCAATTCTTTGGAAGTGATGATAATGACTATCCATTGTTCAATGCTTCAGAAGTGATGATAATGACTCTTGCACCTTTTGTTTTACTTCCCCTATCGTTACCTTCACTGTATCACCCGAACTTAACATTCAATGTATTAATTGAATTATCAGTAAAAGTATAGAGACAATACTATGACTGGATTAACTCTGCTCTAAATTCTCTGACAGTATTTTAATACTTCAGTGAAGTTGACATCAGTAAATCCACTTTTTGACAAAATACTATGCCTAGTCATGGTTGTTTCATCATTCCAATGTGATTGTTTTTCTCTTGTTATTAAATTCAGCACACATTGCTTCTCTTATTGTACCTAAATCCCTGCAGATTCATTGACCTAGACACACCCCTTTTGTTGGCAGAAGATCCAGTTTTCGGGGGTTATGAAGGTACTTCTTTTGCCTTCCCTCAGAACTTTCACCTATTACTCCAGTGGATCTTAGTATGTAGTGCATTTTTCCTTGTACTGAATTGATCTGATAAAGTGCATTGCTCACTTCTTTATGTACCCAGTTTCTGGACCTGATTACCACTTCTCAAATGCTAGAGGACATGGTGGTTTTCTTCATTGGGACAATATTGCATGGTAAGTTTATTTTGATATTGATGTGCCAATTCGACATCTGTCATCTTATTACTGATGTGTACCCTTGTGTGCATTGTTTACACAGCAGCAGTTCATGCATATGAGAACAAAACTGATGGTGTATGATAGTTTATACGCCCTTACAGTTTATTTCAGTTACAAGAGATGTTAACAATCAAATACTCCACGCTCTCCCTGTAAACTCTCTGTTGTCTATCTATGTTACACAAACTTGTTCATGGATACATATTCAACATGCGTGTCAGTTCATGTAGGACCCACAACCATGTCAAGTAAAGGATCTATGTAATTTAGCTTTGTACAAGGTGATGAAATTAGTTTGGAAGTATCATACTACCATTTGGATAGAGAATTAACCAAACCGAGTATGTATCTTCTTAAAGCTGAGGCATTATATGGATCCAAATATTAGCATCAGTTTGAAATATGTTGGCCTAGTTTTCCTTAGCCAAGTAGCAATTAAGACTAGTCGCTCGACTAGTATACCTGCGTTTTCCTGATTTGTAACATGGTTCGTGTTTCAACATGCTCTGTCCAGCCAAGATACCTGTGGTGAAGTGACTTGATATATGTGATTTGCTTTAAATCACACTTTTCTTGACAACAAAACTATGATTTGCTCTAACATTTGAAATTCTCTGCAGAGATTATCATGGAGTTTGTTCACTCTTCAGGATTGTCATTCACAATGGTCAACCCCATTAGTTCCAAATTATAGTTATGAATGTCACTTGTGAGTAGTAGTCGTTGGCAAGTTTGAATGTCTATGTGCCAATGAATATCCATTCTTTGGGGTGAAGAAATATGTGAATGTCTTATTGTTTGTTGAAAATGGTATACGTTAAGAACGTCTTTCTTGATGTTTTCTTTCACAATTTCAACAAATATTGCTCGAGTCAATATGCCCATACTCTTGGTACAAATGTGTTACTACTAGAGATTGTTCTAAGCATCAATGTTGTACAAAAGACAGACGATTCCAATGTAAAAGTGAAGGCTTAGGAGCTCAAGATAATTATATTCTGAAACTTGTATGCCAAAATGTTCTTAGCAGCTTGGACCCGGGCTTTGTCTAGCGGTAAGAGCGCAATAAATAATATGTGAGTTAGGCATGCGTCACGGGTGTTGCAAGACAAAAGATGCATACAGGTAGCGGGACGGGCCACTGTTAACGATGTTACATCTGGGTGGATTTGTACCAACAGTGGGTTGGTGAAGTAACTTTATTTAGGATTCTACTCTTCATATTTAGCTTACAAATTATGATTATTGTCTGCACCAAGAAACTGTTCACACGTTAGAATTGAACATTATTGTCTGCACCAAGAAACTGTTCACACGTTTGAATTGAACTGTTGCTAGATTAAAGCAATTTTAGAAGACGAGGATGCGAATTACTATATGATGTTAGACCCAATGCAACCACTAATTTCCCAAAATTATGCCACCACATGGCTTGAACTAGCATTGTGGTAGTGTTGGCGGAAGCAATAATATGAGTCAGGCTAGACAAGTTTATATTTTTGTAGCATAATATAAAACAAATTATATCTTACAGGTATAACAAGTTATGTGGCTGAATTCCTGGAGAAGTTATGCTATTGGAGGCATAAGTTTAGTTCATAAACCACATGCTATGCTTTACATAATTTATGCAGAACTTATGTCTTGCAAAATTATGTCATAGCTAAGGGTATTTTGATCCATTAATTTTCATTCATTGGGCAGCAAAGAAAAAATTAAAAACCATTATATTTGAGGGCAAAAGTTAAAGATCACTCCCATTTTGAAACATAATATACACACACATACAGTGCTTAACTTGAAACAAATTCTCATAAAGCTTAAAAGAGTTTTAACATACGATGTCTTCTATAAATTGATACAAAACTTCACTCTGCATAGATTTCATTCTCACAAAATAAGTTTATCTTTCCCTCGTTTACTATCCTCATTTTGTTGTTCATGTCAACTCGAACCCCAATAGTATAAGTTTTAAAAAAATGGTACCTTTTCTTTTCTTTTTTTTTTGGGTATGGAAGAAGCATATACTTTTGATAGTGAACATGAGAGGGGGTTACGAGAGAATCATAATTAAACAAGCAAATAGCAAGTGTACGTGTATCAAGAATAATGATGAAAGCATATTGAACACATTAAAGCATGACATAATAAAATGATAAATCACTATCACCGAAAGCAAATCTGCATATGTGTTGCGTAGGGTCTGCTCCATGCAATGGCGGAATCAGAATTTTCACTATGAAGTTCAAAATCGAAAGAAGTAAGTACACAAACTAGCCAAAGAGGATTCAAAATTAACTATATATATATAAAAAAAAAAAAAAATTTTAACCATATATAAATAGTAAAAAATTTCGCCGATCCAAATCCCCTAACCATAACGTGGCTCCGCCCCTACCCCACGCCAAGTCCTCAAGCACAGCGGCCACGGCCGCCCTCATGCGTGCGTTTAGCCCATTAGACCATACTATTATTATCACTTATCATAAGCCTAGTCTTGGTAAACCTGTGCAGCTCAATCGTTCCCTTCATTGCATTACATTGCATATGTATTTTTTAAAAATAATTGTGTATCCATGATCAATTTATTTATGCAATCTCAATTAGTTTTATAGGATATTTTTGTTATTTTTTTCTCATTACTTCAAGTAAAGGTAACTCTATTCATTGAGATTTGGATATATGAGACAAAATCATCTAATGTTTTTGCTTCACTGAAATTTAAACATGATCTCATAATTCTCAACTTATTTTATTGAAAATTAGTCAAATGTATAAATGTTCAAGTTTGACTATTCACGAAATTTAAAAAATTAAAAGAGGTTTTTGAATATTATAGTCTTTAATTAAAAATGTATTTAGCGGACTAAAATGCTTGTTAAATCTTGTGATTTTAAACACCCCACAAGAAATGTTGGATAAAAGATATCAAAAATAGCATTCTTTTTTTAAAACAATGCCAAAATTAAAAATAGAACACATAAAATTGAAATGGAAGAAATATTGTAATGGATTGTTTGTTACTCCTATTTTCAGTCATCAAAGGTATCCTATACTTTGCTCTCTATAATTTACGCAGATGAAACAAATCATCAATATTTCTTATTTTTCATTAAGATTTTAACTTTAAATTCCTCAACATATTTAGCAGTTGGTTAGGTGCATGAGCTGTTAGCATTATATTAAAGAAATTTTAGTACATTACACACTAGTCCTCATTATAAAGTGTGATGATTCTTGGCTAATCAATATAAACCATGAATACCCCTACTGTTTTACAAATGGACATTTTGCTTTTGGCCCTTTGCTAGTCGGCCAATCCCTCATTTTCCTCTAAAGACTTTGCTTTTAAATTGATGCAAAATGGTTTATAGTGGTCATCATTATTTATATTAAAAAAATAAAACATTTTGTATAATCGTGTAAAATAATACATCTATAAAAATAAGACAGCTAATTAGTCATTTTTTCCCGCAAAATTAGATTGACATGGATGGAATATTCAGAAACATACAAAAATTAGACAAGAAAAGTCTTCTACAAATCACATTAGTGATTGATGACCTGATTTTAATTGCAACAATTGACTTGTTCTTCTTCACGAAAAGAATAAAAGAATACGTGTAATTTATATTTCATATTAAAAGAAAATAGAATTAAACTCATTTGTTTGCGTTCACACCATTAAGAACATTTGTTTTTCATTAAAATTTTGGTTTTTAATACTTCCTCCATCTCAAATTACCTGTCCCAAATTTTTTAATTTGATTTCTTATTTTTTTTATTTTTTTTATTAATCAAGACAAGACAATTTTTTCCCCATTATACCCTTAGTAATTGATTACTCCTTGTTACTGGCATTGAATTATCATATCTTGAAAAATATTGCAAAGACTTTGGTAATCCTATAATCTTAATTATCCATGCAAAATGTGCTTTGATATTAGCCATATAATAACTCCATCAATATTGGAACTAACATGACAAAATTAATAGGGGCAAAATGGTAAAGTTACATTACCAATCATTGTTTTCTTAATAACTGTGTCAGCTCAATTTAGGACGGGTAATTTGGGACAGAGAGAGTACTAGCTCTGAATAGGTCTTAATCATTCAGATCTGGAACTAAGTCTTAATCATTAAGAGTATTCTTATGTTAGATAATATTCACCACCACTAACCCCCTTTGCCACTACCACCTAGCCACCAACCACCACCAACCACCTCCAATATCACAACCACCATTCACAATCATAAATGCAACTAACCATTATTTTCAGCCGCTACCATATCCACTACCTTCATTATTTTAATTATATCCGTCGTTATCATCAATGTCAACGTCAACGTCAACGTCAACGTCAACGTCAACGCCAACGGCAACACCAACACTACTAACACCACCACCATCATCAATCATTATCGGTCAGTCCCAACTACTAACTAACTCGTCTATCAGAATTGAGCCACCGCTAACTACCACGAACACATCATCAGCATCCACACATTTTTCGACCACCACTATCATTGTCTTCGGTGTCACCACTTCAACCACCATCATCACTACGGTATATCTCTACTAATAATCATCTCCACTATCACAGCTGACATCATCTCCAACTACCACTAATATCGTCAACCATCATGCATTCATTTTTAAGATATCACAATCAACACCGCCAACTAATAACATCAACCAACTTCACATCACTACCACAATCACTATCAATCGCCATCATCATAACAATCACTAAATACCAAACATCTCTATCATCACAACTATCACCAACATTACTAATCACTAGCATCAATCATTACCACCACCACCGCCATTACAAACCATCTCCATTATCACTAACAAATATAAATATTTTTTTCAATCATATATTTTTCTAATATATAATTATTTCTTATTTGATTTTTTTTTATCATATATGCAAATAAATAAATTTTGCATATTCAGATATTGAAAAACAAATAATCTTAACCATTCAACTTTTAGATATAAAGACAATATTTTAACCATTCAGATATGCATTCAGATTCAGACGACTGAATCTTAATAAAAATAAAAATCTGAAACAAATGCAGCATAAATAAAATCATGCAACTGGTCCCCAATATTAGAATGCACACTCTCGTTGCATCAAAAGACTAATTATCACTGGTATGCCATGCCACAACTAATTATAACATTAATAAAAGCAAAGTACTAAATTATACACCTTGATGATTCTCGATAATGTACTTCTCTTTATATAGGTATTAAAAAAAATTATTCCTTTTTATTGAGCTAAAGATCTAACTTTTTTGTTTTTCTTTTCGTTTCAAAACACCTCAATTTATACTCGATACCCTTATGCTTATGGATTTTCTTAGACTTATTCATACTATAACTTCGATGTGAGGCATTTTTCTCTCTTTTCAACCACAACTTTAACATTCTCTTTCATTATTATTAATTATATTTTACATCGGTGAAATATTGTCATATAAAATAAAATGCAGGAGTGATAATAATTAAGGAGGCAATCGAGATTGACATGACTAGTCGATGCAGCGCCAATTTGGGAAATACTTGACTACTAAAATTCATGGGATTTACACTTGTTCACATTAACCTAAACTTGAGGATGACGGTTTATTTTCTTCCCTGATGGTGATGGCCTTTCGAGTCGCATTGAGTAGTCCCATGCCATCTGATATTAGGACTGGAGCTAGAGTCTTAGTTTCGGGTTCAATAGCAATCAGTGTCTTTGGCCAAGGCCCTGTATTCGTACTAAGAAATCTACTTAATATGTATTAACGATCTAAAACTGCGTAACTTAAGATTTTGATCCGCCTCAGACTCGATCGAGTTGATTTATCTTTCAACTGATGAACAGTTTAAGTAGCTACCAAAAAAATTGAACATGTTTTTTTTTTTTTGGGACGAACTTTCGTGGAAAATAAAAGGCCCACTCACGCGTGTAGCCCCATGTTGACTTGAGCTAGTGATTTGTAATTTGTGGGATGTGCCATAATTATGTGAATCATAGCAAAAGGTAATTAAAGAACATTGCACTTAGATGTGTACTTTCTAACAAAATCTTTGCCTGGATATTCAAGTTTTTACCAATACTTCCTCTATAAATTGAGCCAAAGACAGCGCCTCTAAAGCAACTCAACCAAGTCCTATTCCTCCAACTCTCTCTTCTCCACTGAAGAAAAAAAACAGAAGGAAAAGCCATCTTCAAGTGATAATAATGAAGGCAGCATCTAAACTTGCAGTTTTCATAGTTCTAGTGTTGCTTCTTGCTGAAGCACACGTCTCTTTAGCTGTAACATGCAGAGCGATTCAGCTGAGCCCTTGTCTTAGCGCGATCACATCGAATTCAGCACCATCTAGTCTCTGCTGCAGCAGGATCAGGGAGCAAAAGCCTTGCCTCTGCAATTATCTCAAGAACCCTATGTTAAGGAACTATGTCAACACCCCTGGTGCCAAAAAAGTTGCTCGCACTTGTGGTTCTCCCTACCCCAAGTGTTAAAAATAATTCCACTACATTTGATATCTATCCATACCCTGCGCTTGCTGATATTTGGTTCTATGGTAGGTAGAGAAAGAAAAACAATATGCTTGATGCACTGTGTGTGATATGATCTGCACTCTCTATTTTAGTTATTACGTGTCTTTTGCTTGCTTTATTTATGTGCTCTTGAATGAAAAGAGACAACTCATGCTTTGTCAACAACATATGTACAAGTTCTGTCATAAGTCTAAGATAATATATATGGTATTTCTGGGACTACATGCAAAAAATTAGGATTTAACTTGCAAAGTTCTCGACCCGGGTGTGATCCAGTTCTTTCTACCAATGTGCCCTGTGCAACAACCATCTCTTGTTGCTTCTATTCGAGAACGAGAACTTCCAATAAAGAGGTCATAAATAAATAAGAAAGATATAATAAGAGCCCAAACAAAGAATTACAATCTTCCGGAGAAAGAAAGGCACGCAAGTGGAAAGAAAACAAATAAATGGACTCAAAGTACCAAGTAGAAAACCAATATAGATATCAGAATTTCAAATGAATGCTTTATTCATGCAATGAAGCTGCATGATGTGATCCCTCAAATTCCAATCTTCCATACTGCTCTAAATTTAATCAGTTGGTACTGGAACAACTACGGAGGCTCCAAAATTGGGAGGCTCCAGAGTTTCATATACATGAAAAAACAACACGCAATACAAATAATTTACTTACAAAAAGAATCTAAGCTTGTCATATATGGAGAAGGTCGGAGATTTGATTCCAGCCAGCGAACCAAGGCCTCCTATCTGATGGAAGGACAAAGTTAAGCTCAAACATCTCTCTTGACATGTTACCTCCTTCACAGAAACCTACGAGCTTTGCCACTATCTCAGCACTCTCTTTTACATGCTTTTCATTACGTGGATTTGTCCAAAGCTTGTTAATAAATTGCATTCTTCTCTGTTTACCCTCCAAAGGAACTTCCCATTTTATGTACAGATAATCTCTTTCTTCAGCTGTCAGACGGGTTGTCAATCTCTTGGCAAGGAATTCTCTTTCCCTCTTCAAAGCTTTAATGCTGAATTCCATTGGAAAATATAAAAACATCAGAGTTTGAGCATGAGCCAGGGTGCGCATTTAATAAAGTTTCTAAGCATTATATGTTAGTAGACCACGGGGAAAGAGAGGGAAAGAGAAATACCTTGATGACAAAGAGACTGTTGGTTCATTTCCAGCACGAGCCGGGGTTGCGTTTCCAAGCTCTGCCAGGTGCTGTTGTAACCATGTCAAGCGCCTGAGTTCAACTTCCAGATATATTTCATCGGCAGGGTCTCCCTTAAATAACAGATAGAACTGTGACCTATGAATAATGGAGACGTAGCAAACATCCCATAAGTCAATAATTTGCTGCCTCTGTTCCTTAAACGTGATTTGCCATGAAACTGGGGACTCTTCCGGTATCTGATGAATGTTTTCATCATCCTCTAAATTGTATCCAGCTGCTTCATTTGCTTCCAGCTCAAGCACCTAACAAACGAATAAAGAAAAATTGAAGATAAATATAATTGCGGCAAAGGGTTAAACACGAAGAAGAATAGCAATGTGGGGAGCTTCAAGATCCCTGAAGTTTTAATTAGTGTGACAGAAACAAAGAGAGTCCCGAGTGTTACCTGGCATACAAGGAGCTGCTTCTGGTATTGAAGTTTGGCCACCCGTTCTTTAAGTTCTGTCACATATGATCTTATGTTCCTGACGTTCTCTTCTGCTGCATCTTGAAACATCTTCTGCATCTTTCTCATGTTCACAGAACTGGAACGGCGATATGGAGTGCCCTCCTTTGATGAAACATCACCTCCATCACTTTTTGTAGGAGTCTCATTGTCTTGCATCATCTGAATTTCACAGGACAAATCATCCGAATCCGGAGCTCTATTTTCAATCTCACAATCCAGTACTTGTCGCGCTGTTGACAGAGGAGAACAGGGAGATTTCAAGAAATTTTGCCTGTTGATACTGTTGCTCGAGGACAATGGGAGCAACTTCTTCTTTTTTGATGGATGCTTTGCCTTTTGTGGGGTGTCATTGTTTGACTGTTGATCATTATTGCTTGGAAGAGACATAACCAGTTTGTCTAATGATTTCTGAACATTCTCTAGCTGTTCTTCAAGATCAGCAATATTGCTTCCCTGTGAGTGAAGTCTGGCTATCTCTTCCTTCAGGTTGGCACTGACACTCTTATTGACAGCAACTACATTTCCAACTTCAACTTCTTTGCAGACAGGCGGTACAGAACGCATTTCTCTGATCTCTGCTTGCAACTTAGCAATAGTTTCTGCTGCATCCTGGTTACCTAGCCTATGACATGCAACTTCCTTTTGTAGTACTTCCAATGCTCGATTTGCTTCATCTCCAAGCTGCTCCTGGAGATGTTCGAGTTTACGAATTTCATGCATGAGTGTAAAAGGGGCAGCCAAAGATTGCCTCACTGACTGCCTTCCCATTGTGTTTCTTGTTCTTTCACCACGGACAGGTGCTTTTTCTTCAAAGTTTGGAGATAATGTGCCAGAGAATGAGAGACATTTCTTCGCAATTGGACTAACAGATTCAGATGGCCTCAGTCCCTGATTCAGGAATTCCATATTAGTACAAAGAGACCTTTAATTCAATCTGACTTGCCCACAATACGAGAAAAAACATAGATACAAACCTGTTCCTCCTGAAGCTTTCTGCGTAACTCGTTGGCTTGTGACTGTGCGAGATCCCTTTGACGCTTCAGCTCCTCGATTTCCATTTCCATCTAAAAGGGGCAGTCAGTTATAGTCAAATAAATGTTAATACTTATATTTCATTTTCTTAAGAAAATTCATTTAAATGAACCTGTTGAATTTTCAAATCCTTCTCATTAGCAGGCTCTGGGGTACGCAGCTCTGCTTCCAATCTGGCTACTTCCTTCTGCAAATGCTTGACAAGCTGTTTGTCAGAAACAACCTGATATGAAGGAAAGAGAGAAGTTCGATATTCGTGTTAAAACTTAACAGATAAAATGAGGTACATCTCATAAAAGAGGTACTTTCTTGATAAGGTTATAAAGGCAAGTTATTGAGTTTACCATGTTCACTTGGGCATTGTTTGTGACTTCCTTCGCTCGAGTGGCGAAGAAGAGAGTGTTACGAGATTGTTCAACGTGACTAGATGCAGGGCTGAGAGTGCATATTATCGCAGTACGGGCATTTCCACCAAGTGAATGTTGCAATATTCTTGTCAGCTTTGAGTCCCGGTAGGGTATATGACCACTTCTTTTGCCCACACTACTTACAGGAAAAAAGAAATAGAAATGAACCAATCAGATTGGAGAACTGCAGTGATAGAATAAGTTATCCACTGCAGTAAGCAGCTATAGACAGGCATGTAATCAACACAAACAATGAGCTAACTTTAAGCACGAAACTAAAGAAGCACAAAAATATTTGTCCATGCTTTACACTGCACAGCAACAGGGATGATGAAATAACTACAAGAAAATGATCTGTCACATAAGTAATTACAGACCTGAGCTTTCTAATCACGGTTGTAAGAGTCATCAAACTGAGATTGATATGGCAACCTTCCCTAAGCCTAGCACCATCTGCATTTGTCTGTGAGGCTCTTTCACTCCCAGCCAAATCAACGAAGTTCTGCAGCACAGAGAATAATATTAATAATTAAGATGTCTTTATTGCTCTCAAAGTGTCCTCTGAAACAATCAAGGCGGAGGTTTATGTACCAAGCTTGCTACATAAGACCTCACACAATCAGAACTTTCACGATGGGTGCTTTCTATTGTCTGCATATGATAAAAAGCAATAGTAGTCAGCTCGTTTCTAATCAGAACATTTCAGTTTGGGAACACAAGACTTTGGCAAACAACTGAGAACTGACCAGTCTTATTATCTGGTGAGATCGTGAGCTCGTATCGTTTAAGGCGGTTTCGCCGACTTGCCTCTGAGCTGCAGATTTAAGTGGTACATTTTGAAGACGGATTCGCTGGGGAAAATAAAATAAAACAATAGCACTTCAAAAGAATCAAATTCTTACCCTCACATATACTAATTAAATGCCTCAAATGTTGGTCATTGCTTGCTGTTTCTTCCACCAATTTCTCGACGACAGTTCCTTTCTGCAAATTTAACAGATGCCATGAAAAATTGGTATGGAGAGTGGCTATAAATTTGAAGGTCCATCAGTTTGCGCTCATGCTTACCTCTGGATCATCAAGAAGCTTGAGATTTCGACCAGATTCAGAATTCAATAGGTCCCTGACATTTTCATTGTAGATCTCCAGTCCAGATATTCTTATTCTAAATTCTCTTTCTGGGGTCTATGACAGTGTTCAATCACCAAAAGCGATAAAAGAAATCAGCAGCAGTTCCAAAGACTTACAAAGACTCTAAACTTTTGTTTTATTTCAAACTAAAGAAACTAGAATAAGATCTCCACAGGTCCAGATATTTGTATTCTAAATTCTCCTGGATTCTATGACAATGTCCAATCACCACAAACGAAAAAAGTTATCAGCAGAAGTTCCAAAGACTTGTAAAGACTCTAAACTTTTGTTTTATTTCAAGCAGAAGAAACTAGTATTAGACATGTAGTGTTGTAGAAAATACAAGTAAGAAACAGGAACTACTTGACTTATCATTTATCACTCATCTAGGATAAAGACCATGTGAGCTACATGCTTCAAAAATATCGCATAGTGTAACAACTTTTATCTACTAAATCCAGTAATCCCATTTGTAACATGTCTTCAATGACCTTGGAAAGTTCTGACATCAAGAAGTATCAAATGACAACAGCAGTGCACAAAATGATGAAGCTTACACTCATTATATGTGAATAGATATCGTTGACAGCTTTCTCAGTAATTCCTTTCATTGTGTAAGTCTTCCCACTGCTGGTTTGTCCATATGCAAATATGGTTGCTGAGATGCAAAGAATGGGAATTAATCCAAGATCAAAATGTTTCCAAAAAGTTAGAGATATTCATATAAACCTCCCTTCAGAGTATAGGCAAGGGAATTACCATTTATTCCCATCAAAGAGGATAAAGCCACATTCTTTACTCCTTCCTCATACACGGCTTCAGTTATACTATCTGGACCGAAGACTTTATCTGAGATAAAAGAAAATATACATTCTCAATCAGATTTTACAGAGTCTAAATTAAGATAAGAGAATAATGACAAGAACATTAAAGGCAGTGGATGTGCCATTCAATTACCAAATGTAAATGAAGCTGGTTGAGCAGCACGTTCATGGGGCAGTGGTCTATAAATAATTGTGTGATCATCAACGCAGTCCCATGCAGCATGGTCTTTGGCTGAAAGCTCCCTTTTGTTCAAAGGCCTTAATCTAACTGTTACAACAATTTTCTCCTCTTTAGCTCGATGTCCATTAGGCGTGGTTGCTGGAGTCCTTTCTATCTTTGACACTGGAGTACCAGGAGTTCTCACCGTCATCTTGACTAGAACTAGACTAGTACTTCCCCAAATTGAACTCCAGCTGAGAAATGCAAAAGCCTGTTGAGAGGAGAATGGGATAATTGAATTCTTAGACGTCTTGATGATCTTATTGTAAAAAAGAGAACCATAGAACTTACAAATATCCCTAACATGGCTGATTATGGTTAGGGAAATAGTTGTCCTGTTCTCTTGGCAAGGGTACGATAGAATAGAGGCAAATCCAATGTTTAAGACCCCCGATGTGGAATACCACAACATCATGTTACTCTTATGTGGAAATGGCACATTTAAAGATTACGGTTCAAATTGAAGATAGCTCAAAAAGAAATGAGAGACAAGAAAACATCTTTGATTACTATTAGAAGGAACAATCTCAGATAGACCAAGATCCAATTTCGGGTCATTTCTCGGTGAACATGATATGATCTGCCATAATCTCTTTGATCCCTTCGTTTATGTACCAGTAAGTAAGGAAACACCCTTTCTTGAGCCGGGGGTCTATCGGAAACAGTCTTTCTACTTCTCCGGAGGTAGTGTTATGGACTTCGTACATCTTACTCTCCCCAACCCCACTATGTGGGAATACACTGGGTTTGTTGTTGTTGTTGTTGTAAGTGAGGAAACACCCTAGACCTCTACAGCCGCCCCCTGCCAAGTACTAACAAACTGCTAAGTACTACAACTTAGCTCCTATTTATGATGAAAAAAAAACACAAAAGATGGTACCAAACATTATTAGTGTACCTACCATTAGTTAAATACAACAAAGAGTAAAACCTTACAAAGAACCAAATAGAGAGCTTAAAGCCGTCCCCCCCCAAAAAAAAATCCAATGTCATTCACTTAGATCTTACGCTGCCCATATTCTTCAAAAATATGGACTAGTGCTTGTCGTATACTCCAAAAGTAGTACATTTTTGGAGTATCCGACACGAGTGCAGCATCAATTTTGGAGAGTCAGAGCAACATTGCTTTTAGATCTCACACTACTTTCTTATTCTCCACTTCAACGTCTGATTCCTAATTTGACAAAAATACTCTGAAACTCCCTAAATTCCATCAAATTCAAGACGACATTCGCAATAAGCACTAACTATACAACAAATCAACAACAACATGCCCAATGTACTATTATCGGGGTTTTCTCTCTATTTTCCGATTTGCCTCTTTCCGTCATAACCTATATCCAGCCAGGGGAGAGGCACAGAGGTGGTTTCCGATAGACCCTTCCTACTACTACTACATAAGTAAAGATTATTAAGCGAAATAAGGAAAGAGAATTTAACAGCATGAAGTAAAAATTGCAACTTAGCACCAAGATTTCACCTGAAAATGAGAAAAAGGAAACAGTATACAAATAACACAAATTATTTTATGATATTTACCTGAAAAGGAAAAAACAGAAGAAGTTGCGCCTGAGATCTGAGAAGACAAAAATCTGATAGAGAGAAAAAAATGGATATCCAAAATGGAAAGAGTGTGAGCTTAATGGGGGTGTCTTTCTCTTTGATACCGTATGTGAAATTGGGGCTTTTGAATTTAAAGTCCCCAACGGCTAGTTTATTATCTCGTGGGTCCTATCGTTGATTTTCTCGTGTTTAAATTGATTTTTCGTTTTTTGTATCGTCAATATATCGCCGATCTTGCGGTGCACCGCTCTAGGATTTAACGGGAATACTTTTGTCATTTGTAAATTAATTTCATTCCGACAAAAGAGACAAAACTGTTGTATGTAATTTATTTGCTTTGAGTTGAATTAAATTTTTTAAAAAAGAATACAGTCAATAGACAACAATGTATCCAATGGCGGATCTAGCATATATATCCAGGGAATTTCGGCAAAAAATTAAATTATTTATACATGATTAAAATTATTTTTTATGTATATATTGTTTATGTTGAACCCCTTCGGCTAGTTCGTGTGTGCACTTTCGAACCCCCTTAATGAACTTCTTGGCTTCGCCACTGAATGTATTCGGTGAATTCACACAAAACAGTATCTAATGAGGATAGAGTATATATATATATATTGGTGGAGCCACAGCCGATGAAAGGTGGTCCAATGAACACCCTTCGTTGGAAAAAATTTTCGAGTATATAGGTTAAATATAGATATTTATGATTATATACATGTTGTTGCACACCCTTGATAAGTTAGAGAAGCATAGTTCAGTGGTTAAGAGTGTGCATTTCTGCATCAACAATTTGGGTTCGAACCTTGATACATGCAGCAGTGCTTTATTTTTATTTTTTTTATACCAAAAATCTGACTCCAACACTGTATATATAGACCTTATTACTACCTTTTAAAAATAGAGAAGTTATTTTCAAAAGACCTCAATTCAAATAAAATAACTCAAACTAGTAATGGAGAAAAAATAATAATAAAGAAACACTCACAACGAAAAGAAAAGAAGTGCTGGGCAATGCATGGAAGGACCAGTCAATAGACAAAAGTTATAAAAAATATTTATACATAAAATCATAGTTGAAAAAATTTATTTGATCCCCCAAACAATAACAATACTATTTGTCAGGACATGTGAAGTTATATTTTGGAATAATACAAAAATACTCTCTTCACTGATGCCAAAATTTCAATTAAACTGTTAGGGGTTATTTTGTTTAAGAAATAAAGATGGAATATTTTAGAATTAAATTGGGAATATAAATTTGTTTCAAGATAAACTTGATTGATTTTTTTATTGCAAAAAGTAGTTATTATTATTACTGTGAAAGTTAAAGTTATTTCAAAACTGATTATTTTTCCTTCTATTAGAGATTTTCTAGAAATATTTGTAATCGAGTAAATAACTCTACGAACGAATGGATTGAATCAACTTGAAAAATGGAGAGAGTTATACAAGTTACATGTTTTTGTCATCACTTTATAAAAAATCGTTAGATATGAATATGTTAGATACCACTGATTCAATTGGTGAAGTAGTATCTCTCCTTTCAAAAGACGTGCTTAAAATATTTTATTGTGAATAAACAAGCTATTGAGAAACTGTCCATACGTAAAATCAAAACTATCGATACAGGCCTTTGCCATAGAAAAGGAAACTCTTGTGCTCCAATAGAAACAGAAATGATGGAGATTATTTAAGAAATGAAGTCGATTTCCTTTATAAAAAAGAAGAAGAAAAATTACATAACATCACAACTTATTGTTATTAAACTACATAAAATTCCTACCTTTTTTATTAATTACCTAAATTCTTTTTTAAAAAAAGCATCCGGATACATCCACAAACCTATAAATTGTTGGATACATAATTTTAATTTTGTATCTCATACTTTTAATTTTGTATCTCTCTTTGGTCTAATTAATGATTATAGTTCGATCAAATCGTTTTAGAAATGGATGTATTTCAATAATCAAAATTATGTATCTAAACTTCAAAATTATGTATTCAGATGTAGTAGAAATAGAGTGTAATTAGGAATAAAATTGTTGGATTTATTTAACTTTTACTAAAAAGAAGATATCAATGAACCAAGGGTAACTTACATAAATTCCAGATTTTTAATGGGTTGTAACGCTTTTTATCATAATTTTGTTAAATTACAAGATCTCTTGGATATTAGCTTTGGTGAGACATATCTCTAGCCTTGATACATATGCAGTGTGATACATTTATAATCGAGTGGTTAGTTAAATAAGGAAGTAACTAATTTTCAATTATTACGGAGAGTAAATCACGCGCAAATCGTGGCATAAATACATTTGATTTCAAATATATCATAATGATACATCTGGTTCTAAATTTATCATTATTCAAAATTCAATCTCACATAAAAATAAATAGTTTTTATATGTCAAACATATATTAAATGTATCAAACATTTATAAATGAATCAAAAATATGAGTCATAATAAAAAAAAATACCTGTCATATATATCATTAGTATTCTGACGATAAATGCATAACTCATATCTATCACCAATATACCGACAACAAATGTATCACCATATATAGTATGAAAATGTATCAAGAAATTAACAACATTATATGTGTATCAAGCTCATTAATCAAAAATATATGTATGAACATCAAATTAATAGAGATTTTTTAGCTATGGAATTTCTAAAGTATGAAGATTTTTCAAAAGAAAATGAATGTTTGTCAACATTAAACATAAAAATAAAGAATTTTATGTATTTATACTTATTAAGTTTGTATTTTTATGTAATTTTCCGGTAAAATTACGGTAAAAGGATAACAATTAGCAGGCCTATTTGAGATTTTCACTTTGATTGTCCCAGGCTCCAGCAGTGGGCCCATTTATTTTTGTTCCGAAAATATGTAAATAACATAAACACCAACTTTTTAAAAATAATTATATTTTCTTTCACTTTTTTAATACTTTACTCTCTCTTTCTATTAATATACATAACATAGCCGACATCTATATAGCATTCTGTGTATATGTTGAAATTTTTGTAATATGTTTAGGAATTTTTTGTAATATTAAAAATATAAGTTATGTATTTGTATAATTTTTAGTAGAAAGAAGTAGCCAGTAGGTAGCGCATGAACATTCATCTTTAGATTTTTTTTCTTTTTACATTTCTGGAAAAAATTTCGCATACTTCTTCTTTGTGGAAAATAAGTCTTTTCTATTTCGTAACCTATAATTTTTGTCCAATATTCTAAGTTGACCATCTTTTTCTTGTGCATTTTTTTTGATCCAAAGTCTCAAATAATCCATGTCACTTTCTTCCCCCGTTCTTTATATTTTCCCAAATACGTAAATAAAACTAAACTATTCAAAAAAATAATTCCACTAAAGTCAAATGACAAAATAGTTTGGTGCCCATCCACGAGACTGTAAAGCTTTACGGAATATATTTTTCATCTCCCAAATTCAACGTTGCATACTTCACGCTAACAAAACACACATACTTCTTCCATTCTAATATATGTGGTGGTGTTTGTAATTGCGAATTTGAAGCTGCCAAAATTTATAGCAAATTTTTCAGCTCAATTAACGATGTTTCAAAATCAATCAGTTTCCTTCTTCAATTACTTTTTCGTGTCTCTGTTATTCTCCTTGGTGATATCCAGTGCAAATATTGATACTCGGTCATATGCATATTGTCCTAATTCCACCTGCAATGGAGTAGAAATTACGTATCCTTTCTGGAGACTCGACAATTACAACGCAAGTGCTCCTCAGTATTGTGGCTATACAGGATTCGGCATCGACTGCTCGGAAGATCAACCACATCCGATTATTTACCTTCCAGGCGATGCTTTCTATGTCAAAGATATAGATTATAATAATTATTTTCTGTCTCTAGTGGACACTGATGTTTTCAAAGCGCAATGTCCTAGAGCACGTCACAACCTTACATTGGAGAAATTGTCGTTAAGTGTTCCCGATTCGGATTCGGAACTTAGCTTCTATTTCAATTGTACGGAGCCTCTACCTGGTGCTCTTCCAGCAGAATGCTTGAGATCAGGTGAAAACAGGACTTATTTCTGTTAGGAAAGACGGGCACACAATCAAAAAGCTCAACGGGGTAGGAGCGGAAAATACCCAAGACTAAACTTTTCCTTTCAACTTAACCAAGAGGAGACAAGCAAACCAAGCAAAACAAAGTAATATGGCAGCAAATGAATTACCACACAAATGTAATAGGGCAAGAATAAAGGCAATCACACAAGACATCAAATTTATGTGGAAAATTCTTCGGTGTAAAGAGTAAAAAACCACGGGACCAAACCTCCACTATAATCACAAAAGAGTTACAGTATTGTCTTCCAAAATGGCCACCAAACAAGTGTCAAACAACAAGAAACAATACATAAACCACAACACCAAACACTAGAGAAATAAAGGAGTGAAAGCAAAAAAATGCAGCTACTGTTCGGGAATGAAGAACAGGAGCTACAGGCCACCAAATCAAGCACCGTCAGTTCCTAATCAAATATTGAGAGCAGCCCAAAAATCAGCTCAATCGGACAAGAAACGAAGCGGGAATCGCAATTTGAAGTTGACAGTTGTGGCTGAAATTTAGGTGCGAAAATCAACTTTGTTTTTCTCTCTTTGGCTGCTGAAAACTCTCTTTTTGTGATGGTGAATAAGACCTAAAAATATCAATATATATGCCCCATAGTAATAGGCCTATGGGAAAAAGTGGGTTGGTCCAAATTGGACTTCATTTTATCTACATAGGAAGGGGAAAAGGCCCATGACCCAACAATTCTCCCCCTCCCGACTATGTAGAGGAAACCTCCATCCCGGTGATCATGCAACAATCTTCAAATTTCCTTTTTGGCAAAACTTTAGTCATCATGTCGGAACCATTTTTATCCATATGAATCTTCTTAAGTTCAAGCAACTTAGAATCCAACACATCCCGAATCCAATAGTATCTCAAATCAATGTGTTTAGACCGACCATGAAATGTAGAATTCTTGCCAAGATGTATGGCACTTTGACTGTCACAATGAAGCACATACCTCTTTTGAGCACAACCAAGTTCCTCCAAGAATCTCTTCATCCAAAGCAATTCTTTACAAGCTTCAACGGCAGCAATAAGCTCAGCTTCTGTAGTAAATAGAGCAACACATTTTTGCAACCTAGATTGCCAAGACACAGCTCCCCCTGCAAAAGTACCCAAATACCCTGAAGTAGACTTGCGAGTATCAACATCACCGGCCATATATGAATCAGTATAACCACAAAAACTAGGCTTCCCTGTACCAAAACACAAACTCAGACTAGAAGTGCCACCATGGAGAAAAGCAGTTTTAACATCCATTTGCTCAACCTCTAAATCTAGACTTGCAGCTAAGCCTAGAACCACATGAATGGATGACATCTTTACAACCGGAGAAAATATCTCATCAAAATCAACTCCCTGTTTCTGGTTAAATCCCTTCACAACCAATTTAGCTTTGTACCGTGGAATTGGATTACCATCTTTATGCTTCACCCGAAAAAACCACCTACTTTTCAAAGCTTTTTTGTATTTAGGAAGCTTAACCAAATCAAAGGTATGATTATCTTGCAAAGATTTAATTTCATCTTTCATAGCATCAAACCACTTTTTTTTTTCACTTTCCATGGCCTCATCAAGACTCTCAGGTTCTCCCCCGTCAGTCAAGAGTACATACTCACTGGAAGAATAACGAGATAAAGGTATTCTCTCTCTTGTAGATCGTCTGAAAGAACTCTCTAGAGCATCAACAACTGGTTGCTGGTCAACCATATCAACTTGCACTGGAGCATCAACAACTTCTTGCTGGTCATTCTGAACATGATCATCATTTTCGTTATCAACTTGATTTTCATCATCATGAAGATTTTCTTCAGGATCAGTAGTCAAAGGAACTGGATCAACATCAACTAGGCTCTCACTACTCTGAGAATCAACCTTCTCAGCTTTGTCAAAATCTTTAATTGTTTGGTCTTCAAAGAACACAACATCGCGGCTTTTAACAAGTTTTTTCTCAACTGGATCATAGAAACGATAGCCAAATTCATCTTGACCATAACCAATGAAAATACATTGTTTAGTTTTAATATTCAACTTTGACCTTTCATCCTTAGGAACATGAACAGAAGATTTACACCCAAAGACTCTAAGATGATCATAAGAAATATTCTTACCAGACCAAACTCTGTCAGGGGCATCACCATCCAAAGCAACAGTAGGAGATAAATTGATAACATAAGCAACAGTATTAAGTGCTTCTGCCCAAAAGGAATCTGGCATCTTAACATTTAAAAGCATATATCTAACCCTCTCAACTAGAGTTCTGTTCATCCTCTTTGCTAAATCATTCAACTGAGGAGTCTTTGGAGGATTTTTATGATGTCGAATACCCTGCTCTCTGCAATATATATCAAAAGAACTAATATACTCACCACCATTATCTGAACGGATGCATTTCAATTTCTTTCCTTTCTGTCTTTCAACCAAGGTCTAAAAATTCTTGAACGCATCAAGTACTTGATCCTTGGACTTCAAAGGAAATACCCAGAGTTTGCGAGAATGATCATCAATAAAAGTCACAAAGTAAAGTGCACCCCTATGAGACCTTACTTTAAAAGGACCGCACAAATCAGAATGCACCAACTCCAGCAAATCGAGCTTTCTTGAAGGCGGATGATTTTGAAAAGAAACTCTTTTCTGTTTACCGGCTAAGCAATGAACACACTTCTTCAACTTTGCTTATTTTACTCCAGAAAGTAAATTTTTCTTAGCCAAACTAGTCACTCATATGACTCAACCTTCTATGCCACAACTCTGATGAAGTATCATTCTCTACCAAGTTTATCAAGCCTCTAGAAGTAGAGACCTAAAATACGTACAAGTTAGACTGGCCAGCACCAAGGGTATTAACATAACCTTCATCATCAAGACTTTCTACAGAAATCAAATTCAGGTGAACATCTGGAGCATGTTTGACATTATTGAGAACTAGTTTGGAACCATTGTTACATTCCAAACAAATCGTGCCAATGCCAAGTACTTTAACTTCATCATTATTGTCCATTTTCAACATCCCAAAATTACCTAAAGTATAAGAAGAAAATAATTCCTTCTTTGGCGTAACATGAGAAGTAGCACCAGAATCTACAAACCAGCTAGACTCATCGCGAACAAGATTAATGGCATTCTCACCACAAGCAACAAGAAGATCATCATTAGCAACAACAGCAACACGATTTTCATTATCGCCTTTTTTCTTTTGTCGTCTTATAGCTCTCTTATGCTTGTAACAATATTTCATGATATGCCCCTTTTTGTTGCAATAGTCACATGTAACATTCTTGAATTTGGACCTTGACTTGCTTCTACTTTTATCTCTATCATTTGAATCCCTAGACTTGTTTCTCCCTCTCTTTTCAGTAACCAAAACATTAGAGTGTGAAGATGAAGAAGATGAGGCCTCAGATCTTCTTCTCATCTCTTTATTCAAGACACCACTCGTAACATATTTCACAGTTACAATACCACCGGGAGCATAGTTAGTCAAAGAAACTCGAAGAGTTTTCCAAGAGTCAGGCAGAGTATTAAGAAGCCAAAGTCCCTGAATTTCTTCATCGAACTTTACACCCATTCTAGACAGCTAGTCAAGGACATCCTGAAAATCATTAATATGATCAGAAATAGGACTGCCCTCTTTATACCTGATATTCATCAATTTCTTAAGCAAGAATAACTTGTTATTGCCAGTCTTCGAAGTATAAAGTGTCTCGATCTTGTCCCACAAACTTCTAGCATGTGTCTCATTCACAATATGATTTCTAACATTATCTTCAACCCATTGTCTGATATAGTCACAAACCTGTAAGTGCTCAAATTTCCAATCCTCATCTGTCATGGATTCAGGTTTAGTAGATGCAAACACAGGTAGATGCATTTTCTTGACAAATAGAAGATCTTTCATCTTGCCTTTCCAAGTATGATAGTTACTACCATTCAAACACACCATCTTGCTCATATTTGCTTCCATCATTCAAATCTACAATCAACAACAACCAAAACTTCGACATCACTTGTTAGGAAAGACGGACACACAATCAAAGAGACCGATGGGGTAGCAGCAAAAAATACCCTAGACTAAACTTTCCCTTTCAACTTGAACCAAGAGAAGACAAGAAAACCAAGCAAAACAAAGTAATATGATAGCAAATGAATTACCACACAAATACGATAGGGTAAGAATAAAGGCAATCACACAAGACACTAAATTTACGTGAAAAACCCTTTGGTGTGAAGAGTAAAAAATAACGGGATCAAACCTCCACTATAATCACCAAATAGTTAAAATATTGTCCTCCAAAATAGCCACCAAAAAAGTTTCAAACAACAAGAAACAATACATAAACCACAACACCAAACACAAGAAAAATAAAGGAGTGAAAGCATAAAAAATGCAGCTACTGTTCGGGGATGAAGAACAAGAGTTACAGGCCACCAAATCAAGCTCCGTCAGTTCCTAATCAAATATTGAGATGAGAGGAATAAGAATTCCAAAAATCAACTCAATCGGACAAGAAACAAAGCGGAAATCGCAATTTGAAGTTGACAGCTGAGGTTGAAATTTAGGTGCGAAAATCAGCTTTGTTTTTCTCTCTTTGGCTGCTGAAAAATCTCTTTTTGTGATGGTGAATAAGACCTAAAAAGATCAATATATATGCTCCTAGTAATGGGCCTATGGGCAAAAGTGCGTTGATCCAAATTGGGCTTCATTCTATCCACATGGGAAGGGACAAAGGCCCATGACCCAACAATTTCTACGTTGACAGAACTGAACCGAAAGATTTGAACTGTTTTGGGATTTGTGAAGACAAAGTGGTGGCGGCGGTGAAGGAGAAAAGAAGCTTCCAGAACGATAACTGGATCGGAGCCATGGGCGGAGGTTTCGTGCTGGATTGGCGGCGCACGGCGGAGTGCGGCCAGTGTGAAGTATCAGATGGGGGTTGTGGTTATAACAATTCAACCCGCACATTTTTTGTGCTATTGCCAAGATGGCATCGTTAAGGCTAATCATTGCAGAGGTACACCCAGAAACTCTTGCTATTTTCATATTCTGCCGCTAAATTTTCATTTACATAAATACTCTCTGCAACTTATGCCAAAATTTCAATTAAACTACTAGGGATCATTTGATTCGATGTGAGGTAGAGGAATAAATAGTTTTAAAATAAAATTAAGTATTATTTTATCTCATGTTTGATTTAAAGATATAAATTTATTTCAGGATAAAATTGAGTAATTGTTATAAATATATTTACATTATAGTGAATCTCTATTTGATGTCTATCAGGATTTAATGTATATTTATCTTTTAGTGTGAAACTAGGGGCAAATTCCCCTATAAATAGAAGGGCTTCCTTCTTTGTAAATCATCCTCAAGAGAAGAAATAAGAATCACTCTCTTTATTCTCTCTACTCTTCTTCTTGTTCTTTATTGTTTTATAATACGTTATCAGCGCGAGACTCTGCCAAACAAGGTGAGATTATAAATCTGAAGGATTTCAAGGTTAGTAATTCTTTATGTTATCTTTCTTTTGCTACTATTAATATAATTATTATTGGATTGGAAGAAAAATAATTGGTTTGGAACCATTTATATTTTAAATTTAATCTTCAAGAACAATATTATCAAAAAGAATGATAATATGTTGGGTTCAAGTCTCATCGATTCATGCCTAAGACGCCTTTATATGGGTAAGATGTTGAGTTTGAATCTTAATACACCACATTGATGGTATTATGATGGCTAAGGCAAAAATAATGGTTGTTTAGTAAAAGGTCATGAAACATATCCCATTAATATGCTCTATTCCATGAAGTGAATATGGTAGCATAAATCTGAAAATTGATAACTTGTTTCATTGTTGAAAGAAAACAAGTGATTGAATGCACGAATATAAGCGTGGAGAGACAATATGATAATAATCATCAAAAGTGACAATATTTTCACACATTTATTATGATTATAAGATATTCTAGAGAAAAATACTCTACATCATATGTATGCCTCAATTTGCTCCTAAAGTAGCAATATAATGAAAGAGGTTATAAGATCTATAAGCTATCATAATTTGATAGGCTTAAGACACGATTATATTTCATTCTTGGGGAATGAAAATTTTAATTATTATAAGCATAGATCCACTCCCTAGGGTGAATGTGATAGTATTTAGTGAAGCTTATTAATATAAATGTGTACTTGATTGTGATGGTATGACAACTCACCTCCGAAAGAGGCAGAATAGCTGAGATTTTTTAAATCTACTTCTGAAGTGGTAAATCTAAAATTTATCCATATAATAGTAAATTTGAAATTTACTAAAGCAAAAACACATATCATGATAAACTTGGAGTTTACTAGATTAAAAGTTCATAAGTTGACATGAACGATTGTGATATCCCGAAGATATGCATACTGAGTATTGAACATATATTGAAGAATTAGAAAATTCTTCATGAACTTTAATGTTGCTTGTTCTCGTGATAAGTTGGTTGGAACAACTAATTTTGGGATTGAATCCCTCAAAATATGAATGAATAAAAGGTGAATAAGGGCCCGTTCACCTATCATGTGATATGTTGAAAAGATGCATCAATAAGATGATCACATATACATTCATGGTCAACCTACGTTTGACATTCATAAAGTTATTTGTTCAATATAAATTGAGCATAATTTTCAGATTGTGTAATCAAGATAATTCATCTTGATGATGATGGTTTAGCATTGAATGCCTTCCATAAATAGCTGAATCATTACTAATGAGAACAAAGTTTCATGTATTGGTATGAAATATGATATATTGCATACAATAGCACTTGTATGCATTAGACCAATATATTATGATTATTTCTTTCCTCTCAATTGGTTCAAGGTCAAGAACCAACCATTCTATCTAATAGTTTTGATGCGCGGTATACGATTAATAAATATACCATGATGCACAAAGATGGATTTCTCAAAGAAGATGGAGGATGTATGTTAATTTTCCTAACATAAGGGGAGATTATAAGCATCTATGAAATATGCTAGGAATTATCATCAAGTCTTCATTCAAAAGATAATTCAAGTCAAATGCCGAAAGCATCTTATATTTAGCTGCAAGTGCTCCTATTTTGTGTCCTTAAAGAATAAAGTCTATGCATGCGTAAAGCATGATAGACCAATCAGTTCCAAATGAAATAATCTTTGAAAATGATAAGGAGCAAATAATCATGATAAGAAGGCAATGTGCTCTTGAAGAGCCTACGACATAACACTTCATAAAACCTTATGAGAGACACTTTATGATACCTTATGAGAGGTTTAGGTACCTAAGAATAATGAAGTGATAAGATCTCAAAATGTTATGTCGCATTGTGAACCAATACCAATGCATTTGATTTGATAAGCGTAAAACTTATTTGATTTGCAGTCCAGATACTTGAAGATGTCACACTTGACATGTTGGATATTGTTACTTGACAAACATCCATATGAAAATTCCTAAAGGATTCAAAATACCTAAAGCATATAAAGTTTCTGGGAAACTTTTTATTATCCTTATAAGATATAATTTGATGATTTGAGTATCACTGAAACTCTTGGAGAGTTTTCAAAAGCAATAGAATATTTGCTTAAATGAGAAACATGCAAAAATTAAATAAAAATCCATTCCGACCTCAAGAAAAGAATAAGGAACTCCTTGGTTATGAAGTACTATGTCTTAGTGCGATTGATGCACTAATGTATCTTGCAAATACTACAAGGCCTAATATAGCCTTTTTTTTAGTTAATTTGTTAGTAAGTTTGCAGTCCCAATCTTATTAGTCATGCTGATTTTGGGTACTTATCTGACCTACATAAATCTCGATCTCAAATAGGCTATGTGTTCATATGTGGTGGTACTGCAATATCTTGGAGATATTCAAAGCAGTCTATCGTAGCCACTTCATCGAATCATGCTGAGATAATAGCTATTCATGAAGCAAGCCAAGAATGTGTATGGTTGAGGTCCATGATACATCTCATTCGAGAAAAATGTGGTGTGAAATATGACAATCTACCCACAATTTTATATGAAGATAATGCATCATGCATATCACATCTTAATGGAGGATTCATAAAAGGAGATAGAACGAAGCACACTTCATCAAAGTTTTTCTACATACATGAGCTACAAAAGAATGGTGATCTCAACGTGCAACAGATTCGTTTAAGTGAAAATGTGGCTAATTTATTCACCAAGTCTTCTCCAATTACAACTTTTAAGAAGATGGTGCACAAGATCGGGATGCAAAGGTTCAAGGATGTTCTCATTAAGGGGAATTAATACATGTTGTACTCTTTTTTCCTTACGAGGTTTTGTCCCACTGGGTTTTCCTTGTAAGGTTTTTTATGAGGCAGCCGAAATGCGTATTGTTAGATATGTGTACTTTTTTTCCTTCACTAGATTTTTTTCCCATTGAGTTTTTTCTAGTAAGGTTTTAACAAGGCATATTATCTATCTAGACATTTAAAGGGAGTGTTATAAATGTATTTACATTATAGTGAATGTCTATCTAGATCTATTTGATGTCTATCAGGATTTGATGTATTTGTCTTTTAGTGTGAAACTAGGGGTCAATTCCCCTTATAAATAGAAGGATTTCCTTCATTGTAAATCATCCCTCAAATAAGATTCACTCTCTCTATTCTCTCTACTCTTCTTCTTGTTCTTTATTGTTTTATAACAGTAATCTTTTTATTGAAAAATAGTTATTACCAATAATGTGAAAGTTAAAGTCCTTTCAAAATTAATTGTTTTCCCTTTTGTTAGAGGTGTTTCATAAATATCTTCAATCGAGTAAATAGCTCCACGAACGAATGAATTAAATCAACTTGAAAAATAGAGAGAGTTGTACAAGTTATACGTTTTGTCATCATTTTGTAAAAAATCTTAGGTATGAATATGTAAGATACTTGTGACTCAATTGGGGAAATAGTACCTCTTCCTTAAAAGCAAATTTTTATAGTAAAAAAAATAAAATATTTTATTATAAATAAACAAGATATCAAGAAATTATCCATATGTAAAATCAAAATTATCAATACAAGCCTTTGCACAGAAAACGGGACTCTTATGCTTCAGTAGAAACAGAAATGAAGAAGAATATTTCCGAAACGAAGTCTATTTACTTTATAAAAAAACAGATATAAATGAACCATCTATAAAATTGACTGTAACATTTAGAAGGCCTATTTGAGATTTTCACAGGCGGGCCCTTTTATTTTTACTCCGAAAATGCGTAGAAAGAAGTAGTCAGTAGGTACCTCATGATATTTCATTTTTAGATTTTTTTTCTTTTTTACGTTTCCGGAAAATATTTGGTATTGTGGAAAATAAAATGTTGTTTGGCCATGAAAGTTATTTACTTTTTTTTTCAAAAAACTATTTCACTTGAGTGAAAATAAGAGGTGTTTGGCCATGAAAATTTTAAATACAATTCCGAAATAGTATTTGAAAAAGTTATTTTCACTTTTTTCACCCATACTTCTCTCACAAAATTTCAAAACCAACTTTAATTTATATTCATGGTTAAACATAACTCCAACTCCAATTTCAACTTTAACTCCAATTCCAACTTTAAAAAATTATGATTTTCATGGTCAAACGAAGCCTTAGTCTTTTGTTTAGTAAGTTTCATTTTTGTCCAATATTCTAAGTTGAACGTGAATTTTCTTGTTAAATCGTGGAAAATTCATCAATATATACTAGCAGCCCTCTCGTTTTTTTTTGGGTTAACTGGCAGGGCATTAAAGTAAATAAAGGTAGATGTTCAACCTAATTGCTTAATCGGGGTTCAATACAAAAGAAGTTTGCTATGCTCATTACTAGTTTTGATTAGCCTACTAAAGTAAGTTCCTGCAATGTCTGTCCATATTGCGTTATGGGCACACATAGGTGGAACTTCAAAAAGCAATCTTCCTAACTGGAGCAGTGGAGCACTCTCGGGTTGCCTAATCTTCTTAGTTTTGACCTGCAATCATCAACAATGTCACTGTACATTAGATTACCTTTAGACAGCATATGAATAACTTCTAAGGAATCTAAATTAATTTCAATTGGAATGAGGTTGAATTCTTCAACTAATTGTAAGCCCTCTTTGAGGGCCATTAGTTCCATATGATTGTTAGTGGTAAGATGGAACCCTTTAGAAAAACCCATTTCCCAACCCCCAACACTGTTTCTCACCACTCCCTTATACCTCCCTTACCTGGGTTTCCAAACAATAGGGGTGAGCATGGTATGATATATATTGAATTACCATACCGAATCGAAATTTTTGATATCGTGTTTTTTGGTATTATGGTATTTGATATGGTATATATGGAATATATTTTAAATTTTTTTGGTATATGGTATGGTATTCGGTATTTACAAATGACATACCGAAATACCGAAAAACCGAATACCATACCGAAGTATATATAGTTACATAAGTAACTTATACATATTTATTTATATATATATATATATATATATATATATATATATATATTAGTATAAAAATATTTAGACATTGAAACTTTCACTACTCTATCTTGGTTGAAATGCCTTTTTGGTGTAGTTGACTAATAAAAGGAATTGTTTGTACTTCTTTTTCAATATTTCTACTTGTAATGTGTATTTATGATACAATTAAGACATGTTTTTGAAAATTCGAAGTAATAATACTCTAGTATACGAGTATATATCGTCAAAGTTAAACAAACTATGGTTACCGATTACCATACCGCAAAATACCGAAATCAAACGTTAAAATACCAAACCATACCGAATTAATATGGTATGGTAATGGTATAATGTTTTTAAAAATCGAATACCAAAATTACCGTACTGAAGTTTCAAATACCGTACCATACCATACGATGCCCACCCCTACCAAACAAGCATCATCAGTGTTAAGTTTGTAGCTTCCTCAAGGGGTTTCCACCTGATGTTGATCAGATGGTAGGTTTTTTAGGCCTTAAATCAGTGGCTAGATGGAGATATTCCACAGCTTCTTCGTAGATTAAGTGGAAGGAGAGTTTCTCTCTTTTCTTGTCAAAGACATTTCTATTCATGTTCTTCCAAATATCCCAAAGGCTAAAGATAAAGATAAGAATGGTATGCCAATTAAGGATATGGTTGTATTTGGTATGCTTGAGAAGAGACCAGGTTTTATGCCAATTACTTGGCATGAGATTCTCAATATTTACTTGGTGGGACTTATCCCTTTTCAGGAAAAGGGTGATCCAAAAATCTTTAGTCATGGGGCAATTGAAGAAGATATGAAGGATATCTTCAGTGTGGAAGTTAAAGAGGGTGCAACTTGGAGAGATAGAGATTCCCCTATTGGAGAGAAGAGATGAGGTGGAAGTCTGATGTGTTGAGCTAGCCAAAGAAATTTTTTTGCCTTAGGAGGCAGATGGACTTCCAGATCCATTGAAAAGAGTGAGGATGGGGTTTCAAATTGATTTGTCTTCTTTTGGCTAGGGTGTAGTACATATTATGGCAAGTGGAGAGACCATTACTACTTAATCCATAGATGAGATGGTCATTTGGGATTCTAGGATTATGGCTGGAAGAGTTTTTGATTGTGGTGACTATATCCTAGGGGAGTTGCATGGGAAGGTTTTGAAGAAGCCAATTACCCTTGTTCTAGATTTCAGCAAGAGGGAGATCTTCCTGGTGGGTAGGAGTGGGCCATGGATTATATTTCTAATGAATTTTCGGTGGGGAATGCATCTATCTGTCCAGAATTTAATGTTGGCACCATTGTGGACTACCCAGTGATCCCCCAGAGTTAATTTCCATATTTTGGAAGAGCCAAGAGTACTAGGGCAGGACTTGTGATGATACTTATGTCTAAGAATGTTAGCCCAGAGAGTGGAGTGGTTGTGAAAGTATCTCCAGGCCAGACTGGTACTCATAAAATACCAATCTCAAAGTATATTATTAATTGACGAAAAAAAACTTTATAAAAAGGGGACATAAAACTTTACATCCAAAGGTAAACATATCATATTTACACATTCAAAAGATAATTCAATTATTGTATTTGTATAATAACATTAATTTTCACTATTTAAACAAATATTGCATTTCGTATAACATTAATAAGTTTTTTCTAAACAAATTGTTATTCTTATTATTATATATTAACTGATGCAATATACACGTGCAAGCACGTGCAATGGACTGTTGTTTTTTTAAAAAAGATGGAGCAGCAAAAAAGGGGTTAAAATGACTCTCACTGGATTGAAATCTTTCAATAACTTTCAATAAGCTTTTAACAGCTTTCAATAAATTTCTTAAACATAGAGAGGCTTTAAAAAACCAACATATTCTGCATAATTTAAATTTAAAATCCCAAAGATTCTCAACAACTAAAACAACATAATTCAAAATTTAAAATTTAAATTCATTCTAATCTAAATAATTTATTAAACTAAAATTACTGCAGTAACTAAATGCAAAACTCAACACTCCTCCTTTGCTTTAGTTACTGCAATTTAAAAAAGTTGCTCCTCCTCATTTGCGTTCTTGCAATTGATCTAAATTTTTCTTGATTTTTTTTGAATTTGAACTTTCTTTTTTCTTCTTTTGGTTTTGTACTTAAAGAACAACATCAACAATCTTGTCTTATTTGAAAGAGTTTTCATCGGTTTCATAAAATATTGTAAGAATTTTTCTTTCATCACAACATCACATAAAGCATAGGTTTCAAGATATGATTTTTTCACAGAACAAATTTGATTATTTTTGTTTGTGAAAATTTTTGGGGCATTCAAAGAGACTGTTGCTTGACGTCTTTTTGGTTGAAAATAGCCTAACGCTTTGAATATACGCACGGGTTGAAAATGATAGCCCTGGCGGGTTAAAATGAGCAGCCCTAACGGGTTAAAATGGGTAGCTTTGACGGGTTAAAAAAGTAGCCTTTACGGGTTAAAAATGATATGATAGTGCTTTGGAAGAACTCACAGATCCCAAAAGATTAATGAGACTCTGATACCACTGTTGGTTTTTTCAAAAAAGGATGGAGCAGCGAAAAAAGAGTTAAAATGACTCTCACTGGATTGAAATTTTTCAATAGCTTTCAATAAGTTTTTAACAGCTTTCAATAAATTTCTTAAGCATAGAGAGGCTTTAAATAGCCAACATACAGTAAAAAATCTGCATAATTTAAATTTAAAATCCTAAACATTCTCAACAACTAAAACAACCTACTCAAAATTCAGAAATCTAAATTCATTCTCTAAACAATTTATTAAACTAAAATTACTGGATTAACTAAAGGCAAAACTCAACATGAACTAGTTAATTTCGTATGTATAAATCATATACTGGCAAAACTTTACTAGTACCTACATATTCTCCAGTCCATCTCTAGTCCTTTTTTTGATGAATTGTCACAAATGCATGCTAAAAGCTTACTTCTTTCACTCCATCACTCCATCTTCATCATCCTATTATTGTTGATCACTTCCTCACCATCCGACGGCCAAGAAAATGAACAGTATACCATTTGTAATAGCTCCTACAGATGTGGGAATATTCAAAATATCAGCTTACCTTTCTGGGGTGGTGATCGATTTCAAGAATGCGGTCTTCCAGGACTCGAGCTTGAATGTGTAGCCAACCATGATCCCGTTATAGAGATTGATGATCATAGTTTCCACGTGCTTGAAGTCAATGGAAACAAGCAAACCATGAGAATTGCACGTAACGATCTGGAAGAAGACATTTGTCCTGAGATTTGGTAACACTAGCTTGAATGATGCTCGTTTCCAGTATGGTCCTGACTCGCGAGTGATCGGCCTGTTCTATGGTTGTCCTTTCGATGTACCTTCAGTATGGAAAAAATTTACATTTAGCTGCAATAACACTGGAAACTCAAGTATTGGTTTCTATCCAGATGAGTCATTTTCATCATTTTGGGGACCAAAGTACCCGAGTTGTGTGCTTAAATTTGGGTCACTGTTCCTGTTGTGCTACAGGAATTTGAGCAGTTCCAAGACCAAGGAAGTACGAAGATATTGGAGCTATTGAAGCAAGGGTTTGATGTGGCTTACAACAAAAGCCCATTATGTCCGGCTTGTGAGAGATCAGGGGGTTTATGTTGGTCAGAGACAGATTTTGCGGAGCCAACTTGCCTTTGTCGCGACCGAACTTATTCTTATTTCTGCGGTTATGTACAGAATGGAGGTGTGTTCCATCTCCCTAATCTACCTTTGTTTGCCAAAATTAGCCGAATTTAGTTGGCAGCCTAGAATTTTAGTACTGAACTTCTGAGAGCACACTATAACTAAGCCTAGAGTTTTAGTACTGAACTTCTGAGAGCACTATAACTAATCCTAGAGTTTTAGTACTGAACTTCTGAGAGCACTATAACTATGTAGTAGAATCTTATAACCCCAAAGCAGAACGTGGCATCATGATAGATCAACAAACTGTCAAAATCCACGTTTAACTATAATTCCGTTAAAGGTGTCAAACACCTTCTTCCTTCATTCATAAGAAACAGTAAGGTGATAGCTGTTGATTTGTTTTACTAATGAGAAGATCCTTTTGTTATGGTTCTGTCACAATTTATTATGGTTCTGTCACAATTCATCACTTGTTTATCTCTGCATTACAGGCAATAAAAGAAATATCAGGCTGAAGGTAGGCGGCATAGGTAATTGTCTTTCGACCTTGTTCATGTTATATTGTCCTTCTCTTCTCAATAATGACCAAGAGCATATAGATAATCAGTAGATTCAAACACCCCTTTTTTGGTTAATTACAGTTACATCTGCTGCTGGGATAACAATATTAGTAATATTAACCTGCTACATGATCTACTGGTTTGTATTTAAGAAATCATCTGGTACATGCTTTTTGTTATCAAAGAAGAGGAGAGAACATCAGAATATTGAGGCCTTCCTCAGGCAATATGGATCCCTGGCCCCTAAGGCATACAGCTATTCAGACATTAGAAAAATGACAATTCACTGCAAGAGAAGCTTGGACAAGGAGGGTATGGAGGGGTCTATAAAGGTAACCTTAATGGCAGTCCTGTTGCCGTAAAGATTTTAAATTCGACCAAAGGTAATGGAGAAGAATTTATCAACGAAGTTGCAAGCATCAGTAGAACTTCACATGTCAACGTAGTTAATCTGTTGGGATTCTGTTTTAATGGCCAGGAAAGAGCTCTTATTTATGAATTCATGCCGAATGGATCACTTGACCAACACATCTATTGTGAAGACTCTAAGTTGGGATGGGAAATTGCACTTGGGATAGGTAGAGGACTGGAGTATTTGCACCGAGGGTGCAATGCACGAATACTGCATTTCGACATAAAACCTCACAACATCCTTCTTGATGAGGACTTCTGCCCCAAGATATCGGATTTTGGCTTAGCTAAATTATGCCTTCAGAAAGAAAGCATGGTATCAATGTTGGAAGCAAGAGGAACCATTGGTTACATTGCTCCAAAAGTATTCAGTAGAAATTTCGGAGGCGTTTCACACAAATCCGATGTTTACAGCTATGGAATGATGGTTCTTGAAATGATTGGAGGAAGAAGGAACTACAGCGCTGAAAGAAGCCATCATAGTGAAATATACTTCCCTCGTTGGGCTTATCAACGCCTTGTGACTGATGAAGACTTGAATATACAATGCATCACGACCAAAGAAGAAGAAGAAGTTGCAAAGAAGATGATATTAGTAGGTTTGTGGTGCATTCAAACCGATCCCTCACAAAGGCCATCAATGAGTGAGGCAATTGAAATGCTGGAAGGTGACTTAAGAGACCAAAGCCTTTCATATGTTCCCCCTCACGATCAGAAGGATCATCGATGATCGCTTTGGAGAAGCCAACAAAGCCCTTTATATATTCTTCTTCGAGTTCAGCACTTGATTCTACAGCCTCGATCAGCAAGTGAAGAATGACTTTTCAATAAGCAATGCTAGGACAAGACTTGCAAACACTCATTGGAGAATGAAATAGAGAGAGATGGAGATCTAATAAAATTTGTTCGCCATCTTTTTTCGCCTGTTCTCTTTGGAAATCTCTGATACTTCCCAAGTGTTTTCGCCATTTGTTAGTAGTTTGTGTTAGTGTTTTTAATAGAGCAAAATTGTAGTCATAGGCGGAACCATATTTACTATTCAAACAATAATCTTTTTTTTTTTTCAGCTCAACAAGCATGCAACTATTCTCATAAAGGAAGTAGTTTTGTATATATTGAACCAATGCTCTTGTTGCAATTTAAATAACATACACGAATACACAAACCGTTAGCGTGAGCATGCTCACATTGCCAATTCTAAACTCAAATAAAGGCAGAGGATTGCAGCAGGTTGATTGTCAACATAAAACAAGTCGATTATAATAAAATCCCCATAACCTACCCCACCTTGTTTGAGACTGAGACATACTATACACAAACATTTTCGATAATTTCAACAAAATTACGGTCAAATTTTGAACACACTTTGGGAGATGAAAAGTTTAAAGAAACTTAATAGGTGTCAATGTTTATACCTCGATAAAAATCTCCTCTATAGAAAAATTCAACAAGTTTTTCTCTAATTACTTTTAAATTTTTATAAACCCTTCTTGGTCTTAGCACCCTAGTCATTTTTCACATAAAGTTTCCATAGTACCAACGTAGTGTTTACTGATGATTACACAGACCACTTAAATTTGTTATTAAGAAAGGGTTTTAGTGACACTTCTAATATATTTCGTGTTCTCTTGTTTGATCGTAAAACACATTTAATTATATTTTAATCACTTAACAATTCAGTTTTAAGTGTAGAATCGAGTTGCCAATCTAACATATATGGTACGTCAAACAAAATAAAATAAACGGGTTGGTATTTATGAACAAGAGAGTGAGTGGTACCTATGTGCGTGCGTCACATCGTGTATAAATTATGAAAACGAGCACTGAGTAATGAAGAAAAGAAAACTCACCAAAAAAAGAAAATGAAGAAAAGCAAACGAAAAATTTACAAGGAGTAAAATATAGAAAGAAAATTATGAAAACAAAAGGTGTGTTTGGCTTTGGCATAAATAAAGTGAACTTTTTTACAGTAATCTTTTAGCATTTGATAAGTAGGCCCAAAAAAAAATACACCATCACACTGCAGAGGTGGAATTGGGTGAGAACGAGGGTTCGAGGGTGACAGGAATGGAATGATAAAGAGTGGGGTTTGAGGGCGTTGAATTGTTGGGCGTAGATAATAAACTTAAAAAATATCAATGAATTTTTCTTCTACTTACAAGTAAAAAAATATATTTTTTATTTTTTTTAAAAAAATATTTTTATAATATTTCAGTCAATGAAAACACAAGAAAATCTGGAAATTAAACCACCCTCCCCAAACGAACCCAAAATGAAATGTTCCAACTTGGATTCAGAACATGTCACGTGGTACGCGGCCATGTGAAATATGAAACGCCAATAACAACAAGACACGAAAGAAGAATGTGTCGCGTTCGAATAAAAATTGAATAATTTTAATTTAAAGTTGACATTCCTCTTAAAAAATTGTTTACTACATATATATTATAAATTTGAAATTTAATAACTTAAAAGGGCTTAAATCTTAAAATAAACCTCGAATGTTGAATTTGCTTCTGTTTATTTGGTTGATTTTATTCTCAATATAAATATTATTAATATAAAGTTATATCAGAATATTGATAGGATTATATACGTATAGCGTCGTCGGTTTGAGTTTTAGGAGATATAATTTCTGTAATATTTGATTGGAATTTTTGGAAAATTTAATCCCATTCATAAATTCTGGAAAATCAATATAAAGTTTGGTTGTTCATTTTTGTTTTACTATAACACAGAATTTCATATGCATAAGTTATGTGGTAAACTATGTATTATGCATGACATCAATTACAATTGAATATATGAAAATGATTTTTTTGATCTCTTGTAAGTAAGCATGAAAAACTTTTATGTGTAAAAATAAAGATTTATTATAGAAATATCATAAAAATTTAAAATAAAAGAATCTTAAGGACTAAAGAAGCATTTCTCCTGATATTAGTGATGCCTAGAATAAAATGCTTAAAATAATCAAACTAATCCTAGTAAAAAAAATTATTTTTATTAAACCAGATTATAAATTAAATATTAATATATGTAATATATTAGACTAAATACTCAACAAGAAATATCCCATTGCCCTCACATTATTAACCCGTATTTTATCCCTTTTATTAATCCTATTATATTATTACAATTCTTACATTAGTAATCTTATAGTATTATAATTAATCTCTCCATAACTTCTCTCTAAGCCAAACGACGCCTAAATGAAGCATAACAACCCACAGATTGGCAATCTCAACCCACAGATTAGCTATATTTATATAAAAACAAGTAAAACTGACAAAATTGCCCTCTTATCAAACTGTCCAAGAATTATTAAAATGATCAGACGTATTGAAAATAAAATAAAAATCAAATTTAATCTCACTGCTGTAATCCCTCCATAGTTTTTTTTTCGTGTTAACCAATCATCTCATTCAATTTTTTGTTGAGAGCTAATACAAAGTATGTTCCACAAGAATCAGATTGTAGTAAAGTGATAAATATTTTTTTTTACTTTTAATTAAAAAAATCTCAAATTCAATTCCGAATATAAATTCGTTCGCTTTACTCCAATGTTGGACTTTCTACACAAGTGGAAGACCAAAAAAAAAAAATACCATAGCCTAGTAAGTAGTTTGTTAGTCTCTGACTCTCTGTTTCTTTTTTTAGTGCCTAACTGCTGTAATCCGCTTTGATTACTCTTATATCTACCTAAATTACAATATACAAATAGGAGGAAACTCCTTGTATTGTACTATAAAGAAGCTGCAATGCAATTTCCTTCTTTTCTTTTTTCTTCCTTTGGTTGACGTCGTAATTTGACCATCTTTTTCTTGTGCATTTTTTTGATCCAAAGTCCCAAATAATTCATATCATCATCACCTTCTTCCCCCATTCTTTATGTTTTCCCAAATACGCAAATAAAACTAAACTATTCAAAAAAAATTATTCCACTAAAGTCAATAACTTTATTAAGAAATCTTATTCTCAATAACAAATGACAAATTAGTTTGGTGCCGATCCATGAGACTATAAAGCTTTTGACAGTTCAACGTTTCATACTTCACGCTGACAAAAATACATACTTCTTCCGATCTAATTTATGTGGTGGTGTTCCAATTTGAGAGTCAAGCGAACCGAGTAATTGACAGTTTGAAGCTGCAAAAAATTACTACCAATTAGTTCAGCAATTTGTTCAAGTCAAAAAACGATGTTTGAAAATCAATTAATCTCCTCCTTCTTCTTATATTACTACTTTTTTGTGTCTCTGTTTTTCTCCTTGCTGATATCCAGTGCAAATATTGATACTCAGTCATCACATGCATATTGTCCTAATTCCACCTGCAATGGAATTCAAATTTCGTATCCTTTCTGGAGACTTGACAATTACAACGCCAGTGCTCCTCAGTATTGTGGATATAAAGGATTTGGAATTGATTGCTCAAAGGATCAACCACATCCAACTATTTACCCTACAGGCGATGCTTTCTACGTCAAAAATATAGATTATAATAATTATTTTCTGTCTCTAGTGGACATTGATGCTCTTTACAACGGGCAATGTCCTCGAGCACGTCACAACCTTACATTGGAGAAATTGCCGTTAAGTGATTCCGATTCGAAACTCAGCTTCTATTTCAATTGTACGGATCCTCTACCTGGTGCTCTTCCAGCAAAATGCTTGAAATCAGGTGAAAACATGACTTATTTCTACGTTGACGGAGCTGAACCGGAAGATTTGAAGTGGTTTGGGATTTGTGAAGAGAAAGTAGTGGCGAGGGTGATGGAGAGAAGAAGCTTCCAGAAAGATAATTGGATTGGAGCCATACGCGGAGGTTTCGTGCTGGACTGGCGGCACGCGGCGGAGTGCGGCCAGTGTGAAGAATCACATGGGCGTTGTGGTTATAACAATTCAACCCGCATATTTTTGTGCTATTGCCACGATGGTACCGTTAAGGTTAATCATTGCAAAGGTACACCCAAAAACTCTTGCTGTATTCATATTTTGCTCTTTAAAATTTACCTAATTAGTTTAAATTCATCCCTTTTCATTTTTTCTACTTAATCATTTTTAGTTAAAACTTAATTCTCTACGATAAATTTTTTGCCTTCTTAGAAGTAGAATAAAAAAAAAATTAATTACATACGAAGAAAAATTATAATTGAATTATAATTTTAAAATTTGTCTATTAAGTCAGTAAGTCAAGACCGTTGCATAAATTTAAACTCAAAAGGTCCTTTGACTGGTTGTTAGGAAGAGAGTTATACTCCACTTATTATATGTATCAAAGAAAGTATAGTTGGATCACTTATTTTTCCCAACTAGTGATATTTAATTTGATGTATTAAAAAAATTCAAACTGTAGTTATTATCCTATCTTATTTAATAGGGCAATCAGCCAATGGTATCAAGTTTCGTTGAGTAGCTGGATGTTAGGATTTGACTTTAGCATCTCCACATTTCTAATTTCTACTTTGAATTCAAAAGAATTATACTAATATAACTTTCCCTTGCCCAGTTTCGCAGCAATTTATTGCGTCTAAAAATCTGAAACCAGATTGAATATTCCACTAATTGAAAGGTCCATTAAAGATTGGGCTAGCCCATTTGTTTTAGATTTCAAAAATTGAAATAGATAGGGAAATGGGATGAAATTGGCAAATAGCCAATTTAATCAACTTTTCAAAACTATATTCAAAGATTAGCCTTATTTTAAAATAAACACAAAAATTTAGGTTAAATATTTCTAGCTAAAATACGGGAAAAGACAGCAGACGACCTAGCGTTTGAAACTCTTACGTGTAAAATTTCAAAAATTTCTAGAGTTTGAAATATACCATTCAAACTCCAAAAGATATGAAGTTTGAACAATCTCCTTCTTCAACGCGAATATTGACTTTTTAAAACGAATTTTTTATAACAAGGCTTGAACTCTATGAACAATCTCCTCCTCCTCCTCCATATGTGTTTTCATTTGTAATAGTTAACACTCATTATCGTGGAGTTCGAAGATATACCAAAAGTGAAATAATCAAAAGTTATATATTTTACTACGGGTAACATAGACGAAAACGTTACTACGGGTAACATAGACGAAAACGTACTTCACTCTTGGTACCTAGAAAAACAATACTTCACTCTAATACTGTTTCCAACAAATTTTAATTTATAAAAAATAAAATTTAATTACAAATAAAAATATTTTCTGTGTTCGGTTTTATTTATTGTAATTTGAATTGATATATCTATTAAAAAGAAAATTAATAATATAGTTATTTTATCATAATACTCCTATTCAATGATATTTACATTGTGTCTTGAAATTAATTTGAAGAAAAAAAATAATTAATGCTAAGGTTAAATGACAAGTAAAAGTAGAAATTTAATTAGGAAATTAGTGACAAGTAAAAACAAATGGCGGGAGTATGAAGAAACAAGAATACAATTGAGGCGAACTTCAAGGCTTGTCAGAGTATAGACTTTATGAAACTTAAAGACGAATCTTAAAATATCCATAAAGCTTCTATCTTTACAGTCTTGCGGCTATAGATTTGCATATCTGATTTATGAGAGACGAGATGAAGGACAAATTTGATCCCACTGGACGTGTTAATTTGTTTTCAACAGATTTTAATTTATGAAAAATAAATTTCAACCACAAATAAAAATATGAGAAAACAAGAATTTTATGGATAAAGAATATGGATATAATTTTGATCCTCCCTTGATTCTCCTTTCTGTATCTCTTGATTTTCTCCACAATTCAAATACCATTTGCAGCGTATTTCTTAAACGTAGAATAATTTTTCTTTATAAATATATCATAATTTTGTGGGATATTCGAACTGCCTTTTTTAGAAAATATTTACTTCATTATATAGGCATTTAGCCTTTAGGATAGTCTAGCACTCTAGCTTCGGTCTAGCTTGGAAGATACTTAAGGTAAAGTAGCTGAACTCCAATAGAAATTAATTTTTTTTTTTTGGAGTCTACAAAATTTTTTGATGTCTGCAAATACTACAAACTTAACAACTTCCTAGAATTTGAACCTGTATCACTTGAAATTTCTGAAACATTCCTGGAGCTTGAGCTGCACAATTGAAATTTATTGTTTTGAAGTTTCACGTGTCAAAACTTTGAACTATCATTTTTTTCGTGCTTTAGCTATGGGTGTTTTTGCCTTTATAAAGTGATTATTTTTTAATTATATAGTCCTAAATACGAAAATGAATGACCTTTTTTACTCCATGAAATTTCTTTTTTCTGTTTTTGGCACTTTATGTTAAGATTTACACTCGAATCTTATCTTTGTGGAGAAATTTTTGAAATATTGATGACTCCAATCTAGAGATTATTTGAAGCTAAAATAGTTGTTTGGGAAACAATTATTTTTCTCGTTAAAATTCTTTTTTTCTTTTCAAGAAAGATCCGTGAAAAATAGGGAAGAAAACCAGAAAAGGTGACAACATTGCGTCGGAACCTTACGTTTAGGTGATGCAGGGCGAACTGCAATATAGAAAAAAAGCCTTATTTATAGACAAAATTCAGGTTTTTGAGTCTCGAGAGTCTAAAATAGCCAACCCCTTTATTATTACTTATTAATCTCCTGTAATATTCTGACTATCAGCCTCACAGAAGGAAAAAAAAAACTTAATCAGGTTAATATAGACATGGTCAATAGGTGCAGTCAGCTTATGAAATATGATGTGATTTTTAGAATTTTATTATTCCATGAGAAGAGGCAATTCTCATACACACGTCCTTTTCATGTTCCAAGTGTTCACACAAGTGTGTCCACCTCTTTTCCTTTCTTTATTTTATCTTGATTAAACTAGGTTCATCATCTAGAGCTGTTTTTATAGCCTTGGTGGAAAGTTTCAAGGTTATTAAATGCAAACTTGCAAATAAGATTGGCGTAAAATATTTATGCCTTTTGATTCATTTGAAATTTCTCCTTCTAGTTGTGGACATTTGAACCTTATTTTCGTCCAATAGTAAGTTGAAAAGTAAATTTTTCTACAGTAATCAGTGGAAAAGTCTTATAAAACATGAGCAGCCATTTGTTTTTTCTTCCGTAACAATTCTCAAGTGTGACATCTTTTGTTAGTCAAAACTGGATCAACTTTGACTCAATTGAATCATATATTTTGCCACACACTTCTAATACTTAGGTTCTCCAATCTCCAACCAACCTAGTCTATCATTGATGAGTTCTCACAAATGTATGCTCAAAACTTCCCTCTTCCTCTGCTCCGTTCCATCATCACCTTCCTATGCTTCTTGATCACGTCCGTGCCATCCTATTGCCAAGAGGATAAACAGTATTCCACTTGTAATAGGTCCTACAGATGTGGGAATATTCAAAATATCGTCTTTCCTTTCTGGGGTGGCGATCGACCTCAAGAATGTGGTCTTCCAGAATTCGAACTTGAATGTGTAGCCAACCAGGATCCTGTTATAAGGATTGATAACCATGACTTCCACGTACTTGACATCAAGAATGATACGAGAATCATGAGAATTGCACGAAAAGATCTTGAAGAAGACATTTGTCCTGATAGATTTGGTAACACTAGCTTGAATGAGGCTCTTTTCCGCTATGGTCCTGACTTGCAAGCTTTCGTCCTGCTCTATGGTTGTCCTTTCGATATACCCTCAGAATGGAAAAAGTTTGCTTTTAGCTGCAATAACACTGGAACCTCCAAGGTTGGTTTCTATCCAGATGAGTCATTTTCATCATTTTGGGGACCAAAGTTCCCGAGTTGTGAGTTTAAGGTCGTTGTTCCTGTTGTGCAAAAGGAATTTGAGCAGTTCGAGAACCAAGGAAGTACAAAAATATTGGAGCTATTGAAGCAAGGGTTTGATGTGGTTTACAACAAAAGCATGTTATGTACGGCTTGTGAAAGGTCAGGGGGCTTATGTTGGTCAGAGACAGATACTACAGAAGAAACGTGCCTTTGTCGAGACAGAACTTATTCTTATTTCTGCGGTTATGGACAGGAGCAAGGTGTGTTCAATCTCTCTAATCTAACTTACTTTGTTTGCCAAAAATTAGTTGAATTTAACTGGTAGACCAGAATCTTCAACTGCTAAATAAGACTGCCAGCAGGGGAATAAAAACCTATAGGCTGGGTATATGGCCTAATCTTTGGCCCTGACAGACATCTACATTAAATTGTCCATTCAAAATACTTCCAAATTTCTTCTCATGTTTTGTGGTAAACTTCCAATTCTTTTCAGCCTTCTGATTTATTCCACCCAATGTAACATTACTTGGGGCATTCTTTATCAAATTTGTCAATCCCAAGTAATAAATTATAGTTATAGTTTACCCAGACCTCAAAGGTCCCCACCCTCTCCAGATTCCACTTGTGGGAACACACTGGGTATGTTGTTGTAGTAGTTAGAAATTACCCAGATCAAACCCTTTTTGATGATGCCTGTTCTGAGATTTTAGTAGTACTTGCAGCAGCAAGTTCTGGTTTTGCTTCACCCGGCTAGATAGGTATGGAACAAAATTTGTGAACTATGTAGATAACAATGCAGCCTTATACAGAGCAGTTCCTTAGTTTTGCAACAGCTTAGTTATGGGTTCTATTACAAGGAATGAGAACTTCCAAAGGGATTGGTTTTCAAGAAGCTAAGATATATGATAGAATGGCCATAAAAAGCATCAATGATATGTGATAGAATTTCCAGAAACAAAAGATCGGAAGTGATTATCTCAAAATATCTGTGAATGTGAGAAAAAACATTATTATGTACTGAAGACGAGAATTCTGCATTTGCAAGTCTCAGTCAGGGTATTCTTTGCTAGTCCTTAAAGCACATGTGGACGTGATGACTAAATAAAACAACTTTTTCCCTCTGTGTTGCCACGCTTTTACTCCTAGAAACCTGAGATTTGAATACTTCTCGAATTCCCTTCAGTTTCTACTTCTTCTTATCTGATTCGTAATTGAAATCTCTAATTCTTTGCCACATCTAGAGTCTCTGACTCTCTTATCCAGTAGGTGGTGAAGGTGGACTTTAGACGTTAGTAAGACTTACAAATTATTTTCCACCTTTTCACCTAAGTTCATGATTTATTTATTTTTGATGACCGTGGCGTCCGGACCAGCACCTAAGTTCATGATTTTCTATCATTTTACCTGTCTTCAGTATTCAGGCTGTTCAAAATGTTGTATTTACAACAATTATTTTCCTTGTTTTCTTCTATTATCTGGTTTTGTTGTTTTCCCCATTAATACATGAGGGTGTAGTTCATCAAAGACAGAAATCTGATGAAGCGTTTATGTCCAACTTCGGTGGACTCCATTTAACCTAGGTCCTTAGACAACACCTATTCTGTGCTTATGATTGTATACAACCTTATGAAAGGGAAACTAATATTGTAAATTGCGCCATTAATGCCACTGATTATTATTTTGCGATCTTTCATACTGAGCTCCTAGAACACTATAACTATGCAGAGAATCATGTCAGGGCCCTGTCTATGCTAAAATGAATCACCCACAACTTCCGCAAAAGGGAATGAGGCTAAATTGTCAAGATTGCCTGAATAGCAAAGGGCACTGTGGTGCTTGAATAACAAATCTAACCCCAAAACAGAACACGTCTTGATGGTAAATTTGGAATTTAAAGTCCGAATCCACGTCTGACTACATTTCCATAGCAGAGTAGAAAATAACTGCATAATTTCTTCATAGATAAGAAACAGTAAGATGGTAGCAGTTGTATTTATGTCTTTATGATACTACTGCAGATATTTTATCGTGGTTCTGTATCATTTCATCACCTGTTTTGTCTGCATTACAGGAAAAAAAAGAGATTTCAAAGTGAAAGTTGGCGTAGGTAACTATGCTTTGACCTTGTTCATCTTATTATTATCATTTTCCAACAATGATCTAGAACTTCCTAGTCACATATTTACCTCTTTCAGGTGTAGCTGCAGCTGCATTCACTGCCCTTGTGGCATGTGTAATTTTCTTTCTCTATCATTGTCGGCAGAAGAAAAGCTATGCTGGTTCGTCTTTTATATCCAGAAGCATCCTTTCCTATCCCTCCTCAAAAATGGACCCTGAAAAGGCTTCGCACTATTTAGGAGTTCACATCTTCGACTACAATGAACTGGAAGAAGCTACAAACAGTTTTGATTCCAACAAAGAGCTAGGAGAAGGTGGCTTTGGTACAGTATATAAAGGTAAGGAAATTATCCTGAAGTGGCACTGCCAATCTGCAACTAAACATAAACATCTGATTGGATTCATTAACCATGTGGTTGAACATGAAATGTTATAGGTAAACTTCGAGATGGGCGTGTTGTTGCTGTTAAACGTTTATATGAGAACAATTATAAGAGGGTTGAGCAATTCCAAAATGAAATTGAAATCCTCACTCGCTTGCGCCATCAAAATCTAGTTACCCTTTACGGATGCACATCTCGCCATGGCCGTGAGCTTCTTCTTGTGTACGAATATATTCCTAATGGCACTGTTGCTGATCATCTTCATGGAGAATTCTCAAAGTCTGGATCACTTTCATGGAATAAACGAATGAGCATTGCCATTGAAACGGCAAGTGCGCTAGCCTTTCTCCATAATTCAGATGTCATTCACCGAGATGTAAAAACTAACAACATCCTCCTAGACAATAATTTCTGCGTCAAAGTAGCAGATTTTGGCTTGTCTCGGCTTTTTCCAACTGATGTTACACATATCTCAACAGCTCCACAGGGAACCCCTGGATATGTTGACCCCGAGTATCACGAATGCTATCAACTCACCAGTAAAAGTGATGTTTATAGCTTCGGGGTGGTACTAATCGAGCTTATATCATCCCTGCCAGCTGTTGATATAAGTAGGCATCGACACGAAATAAATCTATCAAATATGGCAATTAACAAGATTCGGAGCAACGCCTTACATGAGCTGGTTGATTCAAATCTTGGCTATGATTCCAATGACAAGGTAAAGTTGTTGATCACTGCCATGGCAGAGTTGGCTTTCCAGTGTCTTCAGAACGACAGGGTTTTGAGACCATCAATGCCAGAGGTTTTGGAAGCTCTACTGGGAATTCAGAGTATGGATAAAACAACGACAGATATAGGGAAGCCAAGTCCTGGTGATGATTCTGGGTTGTTAAAGAGTCACGCCTTATCTCTCTCACCCGATTCAATTATTTCAAAATGGACTAGCAGTAGCAGCTCAAGAACACTTGCTTCCAGCACTGGCTAAGTTTATGCCCTCAGCTTCTCTAGTTTATGGTTTTCTTGATAGTGATTGTTGAGCCACCTGCTCTATTGGTCACGGAAACCTGAACTTTCGTGTCTTTCCTTTGAGTACTTTGGAACTTTTTCTATCTTAAAGAGGTTGTACATATCTCATATGCAGCAATTAATTTAACAATACTAATTCAATTCATTTCTTAATTTCAATTGTTCATCTTTGCCATAGCATATTATGAGTAAGTTTTACCAGGGTGATTAATCAGATTACATTTTGTGTCTGTTGTAGCAGATATTGCTGCTGAATGTATTTGATAAGTTTAGTCTTAATGATCAAGGCAGTGTTTTACAACTCTTCAGTTAGTCCTAGAACCTCTTCCCTATTACTACTTTGTCTTCAGGTTTCCTTCCTCAAGTTAGTTTTCAGCTTGATGGCTCTGGCATGCATTTTGTTGTGCGTTCATTTCATTGCTCAAAACTAAATGATATGCGTTGGAATATATTGAGATTGTTGAACAGGTGAATTTAATATGAGACAATCATCCGGTACTGCACAGCCTGTAGTGGTGGCAAGCACCGGTAATAGGATTAGCTACCGGTGCTTGCCATCAATAATGGTTCAAACTTGCACTAGTGTTTATGCTATGTCAAACTTGCACTAGTGTTTATGCTATGTCAAACTTGCACTAGTGTTTATGCTATGTCAATGTATACAAGATAATGTCTGTTATGCGCATGCTTATCATTTAACTATGGTTAAATAATACTCCATACTATATTTTTTCAATTTAAATCTTTAATTGTTAAAATTGCTTGATTTGGTGTAAATACTAGATTTGTATCTGCCAACTTCAAAACGATTATGGAAGTTTTCCAGAAAAAGGATTTTTGTTTCTTCAATCTACAAATCTTTTTATTCGAAAAAAAAAAAAAAAAAGAGGTCAAAGAACTTGTAAATACCTTGGTGGCCAAGTTGGTTAAGAGGGTGATCTGCCAAACGGGGGTCTCAAGTTTGAAACCCCTGCATGTTTTCTCGGCTGAGCTCGTGCAAGGCCTTGCCTAGTGCAGTGTACTTCCTATGTGATTTGTGGGCTGTTACAATGAAACGGAGTTTACCCTATGTGCACTCGAGCACTTGAAAGACAGCGACTATGAATTCCCTTAGCAACAAGAAGAGGGTGTAAAAGAAACTAGTCATAGCTTGATGCATAATCAAAGACAACATTTGCATTAATTTGTTTCATTCAATTAACATGAACAATACCTCTCTACAATAGATAATTCAAGTTTGAATCTTAAAAAGGAAAAAAAAATAAAATTGAAACATACGTTACATACCTCTACATACTATAGCCAGTCCACACATCTTTTACAAAGGGGTGGCGCAATTTCTACAACAATTTTCAGCCCCTTATTTGGGCAAAATATTTGTTCCTACACACTATGTACACCTGATGCATAAATTTCATTCCTTCAGTGTCTTCATCTTCTTAGAAGAATTCAGTTAATTTTATATGCTGACAGTGCAAATTTAGCGCAATAATTGTCTATTAGAAGATCCGTCTGAAAAGTAACCACCAGTGTTGTTATCAGCAAGAGTGCAAATATAGTTGGGATTAACAATCCAGTCATTGTATTCAGCTAATTGTTCATCAGATGCATCTGTCAAAATTGTGTTTCGCTGATAGGTTCGTATCAGCGGTTGTTGCTGAACATTTGGATACTGATCCATCGTTGGTTCTCCTGTTCATATGACAAAATCATTATACTATGTATTAGTGGTAGTTGATAACCAACAGCACAGTGTACTAAAATATTGAAGCAAATTAGAGCGTTGACTCATACTAGTAATTCCAAAAACTTGTGTTTTTTGAAAAAGACCTCTTTATATAATCTTTAGTAGGAGTACAAAAAAGAACAAAGCAAACTTTTTTTGTGCATGGTTGCTATATGTGACACTATTAGGTAAGGTTAAGGAAATTAAGCACTCAACCGCAGGAAAATCATGAGTTTTCAGGTTCAAATTCCAGGAATGGCTAAAAACGCTGAGTGATTTCTTGTCATCTGATCAAGTTTAGATGGACAGATTTACTCAATTAGTCGAGCTGGCCCGAAGAAGTACCTTGAGTTAGTAGTGCTGGCTCATTCACTAGACCATCAACTTCTTCCAAGGAACTCCAATTGGCGTAGGCGTCCTTCACCAAATTCTGGATATATGCCTGTTAATACAGTTGTATAGATATTAAAAGAACTGTTCACGTACAAAATTTACAATATCTCAAGAATCAAACTCTCTCAAAGTGCATACAAAATCACAATTTTTTTTTTTTTTTACCTTTTGTATTCCTGTTAATTCACGAATAGGATAAATTTGCCCATCAATAATTGCCCTAACCACTTGACAAATTGGATTGAGTATGAGTAAATAGTTTGGCCCACGAGCCATGTATAACTTTGAGCCCATATCACAAGTTTTTGCATGCTTGTATGTCACTTCCCACATTTTTTCTGACATTCCAGTTCCCAGCATCTGTATATTCACAAACAATAAGTAAAAGAACAGTTCGGTGCACGAATCGGGGGAAGGACCGAACCACAAACAATTAAGTAACTATATTTGTAATTCATTTTAATTGAGATTTGTTTTTGTCTCAGTAAAGGCTTACATTTCTAAGCTGTGGTGTGTCAATGGTGGCCAACTTCAAGAAATCTTGTACAGTGTTGATGCCATTTAGAGAGAGCTTTTTGTGAAAAATTCCATCTTTTCCAATTTTCTCAAGACGCCACACTTCATCTCTTAGTGCTGGTGGGTAATGTTTCTTGTACACTGCAATATGTTAACATGAGACACTAATAAATTTCCAAACTCAGCGTAATCCCGCAGGTAGCCTTCTATAAAAGTAGATCAGTAACCTAAAAAAATAAGTCAAATTACATGCCATAGAGAGTCATTAAGTGAACTCCCCGATCCTGCTATAACAAAATAAAATATAACGACGTTAACATACTCAACTTGTTCACACAAGTGGGTCTGATGAGTATAAAGTGTGTAGACTTTATCCCTATCTCGTTAGACAAAAGAGGTCATTTTCGAAAGATTCTATCCAGTGTATTCATGCAAGAGGAGTTTTGAGAGTATAGAGTGTACGAAGACTTTATCCTATTCTCCGTCTCAAATAACACATAATAAGTCACAAAGAAATAAACTACACTATCTGTATTTTTAAAAGAGATAAGCATCCAATACCCCTCGAACTATGACCAAAACTTCAAAAGAGTTTTATTATACCTGAACTCAATTTTAGCATATTTTTTTCATCAAAAAAACTCATATCAAAAGTGTTACGTCAACTAAAAAAGATAAATAAAAATATGCTAAAATTTAGTTCAGAAGGGTAATAGAACCTTCATGAAGTTGAAGCATTACGTAGTAAATTTGATCATAGTTGAAGGAATACTAGATCCTTTTACTCTTTTAAAAAAAAAAAAAAAAAAAAAACTAAAACTCTCTAGTATTATATCACTTAGGTCCTTTGCAATTTATGAAATTTTGAGGCTAGGACTCAGAATAATGAGTCACGGATGTTTGTTAAGTTAGAAAAATTAGCTTTGACTAAAAACAAAAAATTATAATGAAAAAAAAAAAGAAGAAATTGCTTACTCTCTCCGCGGTTTTAACTTTTAAGGGTCGTGTCGTTATTTTTTTCTTTTTTGAAAACTTCAAAGGTTTTAGGTTTATATTTTAGTTGAAGTTTAAAGTTTGAATCTCAAAATTTCAGTTATGTGATAATAAAAGGATATTGCTTACATTCTCCGCGGTGATCTTTAACCATAAACGCTTCAGTAATGGCTTCTGTAATTCGAACAGTATTTTGATTATTCCCAATTTGAACCACTTTTGCACCAATTCTGAATTTCCGGCACCTAATCCAGCTGGAATTATCAGTGAATTCGATTTCCCCAACGGTAACGACGCCGTCACGCATCGTGAAATTGAGTTCTCCGGTAAGTAATGGCCTCTTTCCAGTTCTCTCCTTAACGATATTTTTGTCGAATTCATCACGTGACCAATTCGTTTCAGAAGGGAAATCTCCGTTGAGTACAACGATTTCTACTTTTATAGGATACGGTAAAGTCGTCGGAACCATGCCTTCGCCGCTTGTATCCACCAGTAGAATTTGGAGATTCCGTCCATCGACGCCGGTGATTTTGCTGCCGGTGAAGATTGTAAGATGGAGATTTTTGTTGAAGATGAGACGAAGATTTGACGGCTCTAATGCTTTGATTCGCAGTGAAGGAGATCTACTTATTGTACGACATGAATAACGCCTCAGTCCTTTTTCCACCTCTTCATTAACCTGCTAAATGCACGTACCAAAATTAATTGTTGATATAAAACGATAAAGTTCAGTGATCGAAAAGCTAAATTTATTCGAAAATATATATATAAAGTCATACCACTCGACGGAGCATAGGTTCCAAGGCGGAAGAGACGTTGTCCAGGAAATTCACCATAACCACTTCTTTAATGACACTGCAAATAATAACAAACAAACAGCAACAAGTCACATAATTTTGTAATTTAAATAGGTATATATATATATATCGACATGAATCAAGTGATATTTGAAAAATTAAAAGTGGAGACATACGAAGCGAAAGAAGGTCTAGTAGCGGTAGATTTTATCCGTTTGTGATTCGGTTGGTTTGGGTCCGGATCGGAGTTATCAAAGAATCGTTTAGCTGCCATTTTGGAGGAGTCAAGTGTGATAAGCTCAAGAAATTTTTAGCACAAACAAGAAATGATGAGGAGGAACGGGCAGGTACGGAAGTATATATAGGGGATATGTGTGTGTACTTAATGGGGAAAGGAAAGGTGGTTTCATAATAAAAGGAATAAAAGCATAGGTTATAATTGATAATATTAAGGGTTAAATTTGGTAATTAATGAAGTTTCGAGGAATGAAGAAAGAAATAGCGCGGCAAGAGAGGCATAATTATTCTAAACTTCCAAGTGATCTAAGGCAGCCTGATGTAACGACTTTAACGTCAAGGCCCGCTTCAAGTCAACCCCGTATAAATCCAAAACGGAAAAGGTACGTATATATTTAAATTTGCGAAAAGGATACTCTATGACCTTTTTAAAAATTAATAGTCCAATTATTTATCAAGTTTGGCATTTGGACAAATAATGCAAATGTCATTTTATAGTCATTTCCTAATCTTTTTCAATTTGGCTTATTTTGATCCACGTAGTTCATTACAGTCCATATACGATACTGATACAGTCTATATACAATGCTGATACAACATTCAACTTGGGCAATTCGACCCTTCTAAAAATATTTTAAAAAAATTACTATAAATTTTTAAAGTGATCACATATTGTTTAGAAATAATAATTAAATTATATAAAAATGATATAATTATTAAATAAAATATGAATCTATATAAGATATATGTATAGAAATTGTATAGTTTTATCAAATATGTATATGTACAATATATAGAAAGTGTATACAAATTATATAATTATTGTATAAAACATGTAAAAAAAAGTACAGTTATTATATAAATTATGTATCAAAATATAATTTTCGTATAGAATATTTATGTATAAGATTTGTATAAACCTGTCTAAAAGTTGTGTAAAAACGGCATAGGGGTAGTCAGTAAATTAAAATGGCTACAAAGTGGTATTTAAATTTCATGGTCCTTTTCAAGAAAATAGTTTAATTTGAAGTGCAAATGTAAAGTTATTATATAAATTATGTATTAAAACTGTATAATTTTTTTATAGAATATTTATGTATAAGATTTGTATAAAACTTGTATAAAAGTTGTGTAAAAACGGTATAAAACCAGTCAGTGAATTAAAATGGCTACAAAGTGGAATTTAAATTCCATGGCTATTTTCAAAGAAATGATTTAATTTGAAGTGTCGTTTCTGTCATTTCTCCTTTAAATTATGATAAATTGTACCAATATACTTTTCATTATATTTTAGATATAAGCATATCCTTGTCGTTAATGAAAAAATACATATATATCCCTGAACTTTGAGAAGTGGTACAAATATACCCTCTGTCATAATTTAGGTACAAATATATCTTTGTCGTTAATGAAAAGGTACATATATACCATTCACACCAACAACAGGATACATGTCACAATTTTATTCATTTGGCGTGTTTAATTTAATTTATCCCGACTCCGACCTAAAATAATTTTAATTTAACCCATAACTCGATCCAAACAATAACTCAAATTCGATCCGATCTAATAGAAAGAGAAAGAGAGAATGCCTATGCATGAATATAAATGTGTCTTGAAGGTTTTATTAGACCGATTCCAATTTTTTTATTATTTGAATCGGGTTGTGGGTTAAAATATAATTATTTTCACATAGGGCGGGGATAAATTAAATTAAAAAATGACAAATGAACAAGATTTTGACGCATACCCTGCCGTTATTTGCATTTTTTCATTAACAGTAAGGGTATATCGGACAAACTTTAAATACAGATATACCCTTAAAATTTATACCATTTATCAAAGTTTAGAGGTGTATATGTATACCATTTATCAAATTTATGGTATACCATTTATACCATTTATCAAATTTATGGTATATCCGACAAATTTATACCATTCAAATTTTAAATTTATATCATTTATCAAAGTTTAGGAGTGTATATGTATTTTTTCATTAACGACAAAGGTATATTTATACCTAAAGTATGACTGGGGGTATATTTATATCATTTATCAAAGTTCAGGGATATATATGTACATTTTCATTAACGATAAAGGGATATTTATAAAGTATGACGTATAGTATATTTATATCATTTATTAAAGTTCGAATATATATTCATACCTTTTTCGAATTCAAAAAAGGGTAGCCCGGTGTAATTGAGGAAGGATTCAGTCATAAAAATTTATTATACGCAAATCTTATTGGAAAAATAAAGAATTCATTCATTCATATCGTTTACATAAATTCAACAAATATATTATTGTTTATGCTTATAAGCGGGGTGGACATGGTATGATATATACCAAATTATCATATCAAATCAATAATTTTGATATCGGGGTTTCAATATTATGATATTTGGTATGATATATGATATACAATATATGTTTTGATTTTTTTAGTATATGATACGGTATTTGATATTTATAAATGACATACCGAAATATCGAATACCAAACTGAGCTATATAGTTACGTAAATAACTTTATATATATATATATATATATTAACAAATATACAACTTAGTATTAGTATAAAAATATTAAGACATTAAAACTTTGGCTACTCTATTTTGATTGTAATGTCTTTTTTTTGGGTAATTGACTAACAAAAAGAATTGTTTATCCTTTTTTTTTTTTTTTTTTTAATATTTCTACATGTTAATGTGTAATTACAATACAATTAAGATGTGATTTTAAAAATTTGAAGTAACAATATTATACTATATGAGTATATATTGTCGAAATTGAACAAACTATGATTGCCGATTATCGTACCGTCAAATATCAAAACTGAACATCAAAATACTAAACCATTCCGAATAATATGGTATCGTAATAATATAGTATTTTTAAAAATCAAATAGCAAAATTATTACACCAAAATTTCAAATATATTGTATCATATCATATCAAGCTCACTCCTATTTATAAGCGGATCAAACTAATTTATCAATATTTTTTGGGTGTATATACGCGTTTGATAACATAGAAAGAGTATATAAGTATCAAAACCAATCAAAAGTTAGAAGATCAAAAGTTTTAAATTGGTCATTCCTAATTTATGATTCAGCAGCTTATATTTTTTATTTGAACGCACTTTTTGTGATGTCACATTATCCTCGATTAATATTTTCTTTTGTAATTTTTGAATACTCTTCCCAAAACATAAATTTTAACTATTTATTTATTTTCATTTCCGTCTGGCCTTTTTTTTCCTTCAAAAATTAGATTTGTTTAACTTATACTTGCAAATAACTTTTAAGATAATTTGGTCACTTTAACTAAAATGTTTATCGACACATATTCACCAAACACATTAGTTGCTTATAATCAATTTCAATTTTTCAACACTTCTATTCAAATAAATAATTACATAATAATACTTAAAACATATTTATTCATGGTACCTATCCTCTACTTTTAATGAACTAATCCAAACATATATTCGAACTATCTTCTAGATGCACTCTAATCACTTATTCGTGTCTATTCAGTCGTCGAAATGTATAACTTTACTGTGATAGCAATAGTTTAATGTAATTTAGCTAAATATTGGAAATAAGTACTTACTAGCTACTTGTTTGGAGGAATATATATATATATATTAAGCAAAAGTTTATGTATATCCAAGGATGTTACTTTAATTTCATCATATCCAAATAAAGAATTATTTCCTTCTTTAAAGAATTTTATTAAATCTACTCACCAATAAACAAAAAAGAACTCTCCAAACTTCTCAAGTTATAATTTCTCCAAAATCAAAAAAGTATAAATCGGGACAAAAGAACCACCGTACTTATTTAATTTGTAGTAGTACTTATTAAATATGTACGACACATACAAGAAGCACCATACTTAGCATAATTTTCTTAAACAAAATAAATCAGTAGACAGACAGATAGAGATATTGTACAGTTAGGTGCAATTTTTCGGTCCAACAACCCTCATCGCACACGATTGACATTAATTATATGATCAAATTTGTTACTTAATTGTCTTCTCTTGTTCAGTTATTTTATTTTTCACCAGAAAGAAAAACTATATGAAATTTCTTTTTATCTCACAATCACAAATTTAAAATATATTTTTCATAGGATAAAATGAAAACCTAACACAATTATTGTCGATTGTGCAAGTCGCAATTTTTTTTTTTTCTCCCACAAGCACAAACACACACACACACACAAAACACAAGCACAAACACCCACACCCACACAAAGTTGATAACACGATTGGGACAAGACAAGTCCAAAAAAAGCCACACATCCCCCACGAAACGAACTTCACAACCCCACACTGCAATTGTTGTCAATTGAATATGTGTTGAACAAAAAGTAAAGTTATTTTTTAATTTGACTATATATGTGGCTAGATAATAGAGACACATAGACTTTTGTTAGTTAATTATAATTTTATAACAAAATGACGTTACTTACATTGTCTTTGAAATAGGATATGAAACGCGTTTATATATTTTACTTTTAATTCTTAAAGACTTTCTTGGAAGAATCTCTTAGTCGTGCTCTCTTGTATTGTAAGTGGTGATCCCTAGCAAATTTTGTTCATTTATTTTTAATTTTTTTTTTTGTTTTTGGGTTATATTATTGAGTTTGTACGTAGAAAATAATCTCATATCACTACTTACATTTTGAATATAAAAAATAACTTTATAATAACTTGTTATGAAATTAACATTTATTAATCATTAGACCATACCGGTTCAATGGAACTTGAGGTCAGATCAGAGCTAGGTAGGGTCGTGGGGGTTTGGATGAATCTCTTTAGTAAAAAACTACATTGTTTATACATAATTAAAATAATTTATATATATATATATAGATGTTGAACCTTCTTCAACTTTTCGTATATTTACTTCTTCATATTTTAAACCATCTTATCGAAAATTTCAATTCCGCAACCACTTGAGATGGCTATATTACAAGAAACCTGTTGGATTTGATGAAGAAAAAGAAAACAATGAACGAGAAAGTTTTTTGATAGCAGTTAATAATTGTTAGTTGGGATCTTCGGAACTACTAAAACATGATAGAGAAAGTGATTATTTAATTATTATCTTAATGTTTATGTTAGTTTCAACTAAATTAACAATACTCTATATATCTTGCTGCTCAAGAAACTAAAGTGATTATATACTATCTTCCTTTTTATTTTTTCTTGGGGGGAGGGATGCTCATGTGCTAGTCATGTCATACTAGGCATCTGTATTTTTCAAACATTATATTTAAGGGCCCCTTAATGATATGATGACAAGTCCAAACTTTAATTTGCCAGCAAAGTCACAAAGCCTTTTGTCATCATCAAGAGAAGGTTATTTCAGTAAAATGATTAAACTCACTCCTAATTTTCTTGAATTAAATGCATTTAATTAATACATTTTGCTTAAGTAAAACCATTTGAAACCAACATAATTGTTCATACCTTATGCCCTTTAATTAATTCCCACTCTCTTTTTCTTTTGGGTTATTTGAAGTTTTGATAACAGGGATAAAATGAGCAAATACCACACATCTACTAAAGGCAACCCATTGTGATGGATTTTACGCAATAAGATATACGAACATAAATTATCTTCAAATATCTATAATATGTAGGTTTTTATACTACACCAAATATATTACATCCAGTTGTAGTTGTTATCTATAATATGTGGGCTAGCTCAAAATAAGTGGACGACTCTAGACAAAATTAAGAAAAAAATGAATTAAAGGCACCACACATATGATGTCTATTAGTTGGACTAAGGATGAGTCACTATATTGGTTTGCTTCACTTACGTTGTGTAATTAATTAATTACAATCTTTTTAGTTTGGTCAAAGGTTTGTTTATTATCATATTTGTCTAGTTTTAGATAATTAACACCCTAATTTAGCGTAAGAGACAATTATTGAGTGTACCTTTTTTTTTTTGTTTCTATTGTGAAATATTAGGTGGGGGCCTAATTAATTTTGTGAACAATATTCAATAAGAAGATTCCCCAAGGATCCAGCATTGCATATGTACTTATTACTAAAACGAATCCCAACATACATATTGTCTCCAAAACGAATTAGAGAAAAAGAAAAGAAAATCATAAAAATTGCCATCCATCTCTCTTTTTTTTTTTTTTGGTAATATAAAATAGATATATTAGCATCATAACAAAACGCTACAGAGAAGAGTTTGGTGGCACTGTCACCATAGTATCTGCACTTGGTGCTATATTTACAGGACATCCAGCATTAGTATTAGGCCAAGCCAAGATATTAGTAGGCAAACTAGTAGGTATATTAACAGAGACGATAGGCGGCAACACCCCATAGGCCTTAACACGTCTAGTAGTAATGTCTCCTCGTTCGTCACCGCACAAAATTTGTAAAGGGTCTTGAGGAGGTACCCAAAAAGTAGTAATAGACATAACCAGAGAGATAAAAGCTAGGCTGGATGGTAGTGCAGTAGTGATGGCCCTTCTTGCTAAGCTATCCGCAAGTCTATTCTGCTCTCTGTAGATATGGATAAGTGGTGGACTACCCATACGTAGAAGAAGGGACCTGCAATCAGCCAATAAAGCAGAGTTATTAGGATTAGATTCTATATTAGTAAAGAACTTAATAATCTTCTCCGCATCAATATTTATTTCTAACGGCCTGAGATTATGTAGAAGTGCCAATTGCAAGCCTACAAAAAGATCCTGAAGTTTATGATAAAATATATCCTTTGCTAAAGCATGTGCAGTGAACCCCATAATCCATTTGCTGCTACTGTTTCGAAAAACACCCCCCAAACCAGCTATCTGTATGTTGGACGATAAGGATACGTCAGTGTTTAGCATTAGGCAGTCCCTTTTTAGAGGGTTCCATTTTACATATAAGGTAAAGGGATTGCATGTATGAGTTGGTTCGCCTGCTAAAAACCAGTACACATTCGCCAAATTATGCGCAAGCGTTGGAGACGGAGGCTCCAGGTTACCCTCAAAAATGTGTTTGTTCCGATTGGTCCAAATGACCCATAAACAGTAGGGGATTAGAACGTTAAGAGGTAATCCGTGATAGCCGTGGTCAGCCTTTGAAGAGCGTGTTTTAGCCAAACACTGAAGGAATCATCAGAATTCGGTGGCTTCAGTGAGAAGGTGGTGTTTGGTGCTAACTTTTCCCCAAAACTGTTCAAGTTTTAGGCAAATCGAGAAGATATGAGATATAGTTTCAGGCGTTGAGTTGTTGTAACGCTTGCGATACGGTGACTCCAGGCACGAATCGTGCAGATGCGCCGATGTTGGAAGACGGTTAAGAACCAGCAACCATAGGAAGTGCTTAATTTTTGGAACTGTGTTGTGCTTCCAAATGCACGCAAAGTCCCAAGGGGCCGTTAGCAAATTCTCTGCAGCTATCTGATTATAACAACTACAAACCGTAAACTTACCGGTATTGGTAAGACCCCACTTAATTTTATCATAGCTGTTCGAACATAAAGGAAAATGAGTTGATTGAATTTTGTTAGAAATAGGATTAGGTAGTTCAAAAGGAATGGCTGAAAGGTTCCAAGACTTATTCAGACGGTAGTCTAAGATAACTTTGGATTCCTCTGCTCCAGGTAGCGGGCCATGGATGAGAGATCGTAGAGTAGATCCTGGACCTAGCCAAGGTTGGTACCAAAAATTAATATGTTTCCCGTTGGAAGATTGCCATATAAGTCCTTTTTTGCAGTATCTCCATCCTAACTGTAGGTTCTTCCAGGTAGTCGAAGTGGAAGTCGAGGAAGGAGTTGGATTCAAATATTTATTCCGTAAAAGGGATGCCCAAATGGAATCTTTGGAGTGAAATAACCTCCAAGCCGAGGAAGCAAGTAACGCATAGTTTTTATTTAATAAATTTTGAATACCTAGACCCCCATATCTTTTGGGCATGGTCACAGTATTCCAATTAACGAGATTCAACTTCTTATGCGACTCCATCGTTCCCCACAAGAAGACTCGTTCATTTTTCAATTTTTTGGATGACTTTAGCAGGCAATTTGTTGGTTTGCATAATATTATTTGGTAAGCTATTGAGAACAAATTTGATAAGAGTTACTCTCCCAGCAGCATTTAATAACTTACCTTTCTAGCCCGCCAAGCGACGCTTAAAGTTTTCTAGTAGGAATTTATAGTCTCGAAAAGCGGGTCTGGAAGTAGTTATAGGAAAACCTAGGTATTGGCTAAAAGTATCTCCCTTGTTAATTCCAAAAATAGAGCAGACATATTCCTTACTTCTAATCGATGTACTAGAAGAAAAAAATAAACGTGATTTGGCCAGATCAATTTTTTGTCCCAATGCTACGCTAAATCGGGAGAGAGTGAGGTCTACATTTCGACAAGAATTACTCATGATTTTTCTAGTAAGGATAATATCGTCTGCGAAAAGTAGATGAGATATTGAAGGTCCCCTTGAGCAAGTTTTTGTAGGTGACCATAAGCCCATACTTACTTGAGCGTCAATTACTCTGGATAATCATTCCATGCACAGGATAAAAATGTATGGAGATAGAGGATCGCCTTGCCGGATTCCTCTGGTTGGGCTGAAGAAAGGCAAAGCATTCCCGTTGATAATGACGGAAATAGAAGATGTAGTAACACATGACATGATTAGTTGCACAATATTGTCTGGGAATTTAAAGTAGAGTAAAGTTTCGCGAATGAAAGACCATTCTAAACTGTCAAAAGCCTTTTCCAAATCAATTTTCATAAGGACAAAAGCCGCTTTACCTTTTACTCGTTTGAAATAATGCAGGATTTCCTGGAGTGGTACAACATTGTCAGCAGCACGTCTGTTGGTGAGAAAGCTAGACTGTGTAGGACCTATTATATCAGGTAAAAGAGGCTTAATTCTATTCACTATGATTTTGGTTACTACTTTATAAATAGTATTGCAAAGACTGATAGGTCGAAAGAGGGTAATTGAGGAAACTCCCAAAACTTTTGGGATCAGGTACAAGTAGGTATTGTTTATTTTCTCGGGGATAGAAAAAATTTGTGAAAATTTGGTTGCAAAAGTTTATAACAGAATTGCCTACTAAGTTAAAGTATTGTTGATAAAAGAAAGGGTGCAGGCCATCCGGACCAGGAGACTTGAGGGGTTTGAAGGAGGAGATTGCATCTAGCACTTCCTTGCGACGTAACGGAGGTATTAAAGTGGTAGAAATTTCAGGAGGCACAACAGGATGGTTACCTACTAGGAACGCACGAGTAGAAGAAATTAGTTCTGCAGAGTATAAGGAATGCTAGAAATCAGAAATATGGATCTTAATAATCTCCTCATCGGTAATCCAATTCCCTACACCATCCTTGAGACTAAAGATATGATTTCTACGCCTCCGTTGGAGAGTAGACATGTGAAAGAATTTAGTGTTAGCGTCTCCGTTATTTAGCCAAAGGATTCTCGATTTTAGTTTACAAAAATCCTCCTCCATAAGAAGAAGACGTTTATAGTCAGTTTGTAAGGTAACCACTAAATTCTGAAGGAAAGCACTAGTTGGGTAGTGAGGTGATCTCTGGAGGCCTTTGATGCGGGCTAGCAACTTACGCTTTTTGTTAAAAATATTTCCAAAAACATGTTTGTTCCGCAGTTGCACATTTTGTTTGAACAACTCAATTGATGGGAGAAGAAGATTATTGGAGGTCTCCCATGCAGAAGAGATAACCCGAGGAAAATCTGGATGAGAGGCCCAGATATTTTCAAACCGAAAAGGTTTGTTCTGAGGGCGATGAATGTTATTCAGTTTAAATAAGAGAGGACAGTGGTCCGATTAAATTCTTGGGAAGTGATGGATAACGGCTTCAGGGAATAAGTTAAGCCAATCGTAATTACAAGTTATTCTATAGATCCGTTCAAGAATAGTGTGGCCTCCCTTACGTTTGTTAGTCCAAGTATATTTACTTCCCACGTAACCCAAGTCAAGCATTTTACAATAATTAAGGCAACGTAAAAACTTGTTTGCTCTATTATTATTCAAATTATTCCCACCAAATTTTTCAGAGCTAAACAATATGTCGTTAAAGTCACCTCCTATGACCCAAGGTCCCTTATAACTATTAGCTACTTTTTAAAGATTGTTCCACAAGCATTGTCGATCAAGTAAATTATTATTTGCATAAATTGCAGAGAAAAGCCATTCAACAATAGAAGGGATTATCTGAATCTTGCAGTGAATTTCTTGTGGCGCCAGTGCCACAGCAGTGACGGTGAGAATATGCTCATGCCAAAGTATGGCAATTCCACCTGCACAGGTAGTTCTGGGTACCGCTATCATTTAAAAACTGAAACTCCTGAGGAATAGTTTGGTGATTTTACCGATGAGTATCAAGTAAGACTACAAGGGCTGGTCTATGATAGTCTAGCAGATCCCTAAAATTTCTTCTAAAGTTTGGTCTTCTAGATCCTCGACAGTTTTAGATTATGAAGTTCATGGCGACATGAGCAACTGTAGATGGACCCGAATCAATTATCTCCCTTATTGAAGGATTTAGGATTAGCGCATACCGCCCCACTGCTGGGTTCTTTGTTCGGCGAATATGGAGATAACATTTGTGCATATTTAGGGGACAATTTATATGAATCTTTTTTTCGAACCATTCTTTTAGGAGAAAGATTTGTACCTGCCCCAATAGAGTTGATTCTACTGCGGTTGCATGTGTCCCTTCTACCACAGTTACCTCCTCTTCTTGGATTCCCTGTGGTGGTGGGCTCTGAAAATAAGCAAGATGAGGAGATGGGGGTGCATGCATAGGGCTTATCGACAGTGAGGTTATGTGTTGCTGGATCTACGATGGCAGGCCTTGTTGCAGCTGGGGGTAAAACAGAAACTCCACCTGAGTGTTCAGAGATGGAGAGAATAGAGACTGGAGCGCTGACCAATGATGATGCATGAATGCATCCAGTCCAAGCCTCATTCCCTCCATGACAATTTGCGCTAAATCTGCTGGGTGTTGTATCATTATTAGAATTCTCTCCCCGATGATATGGAGGTTGAAGGTTAGACCATGACTCATCAATCCCATCTCCAGCTAAGAACTGGGTCGTTGAGGAGGTTAAGGGTTCATGGACTTGTAGACTGCTCGCCCGAGGGGAGAATTTTCCATCGGTATAGTGTTCTCCATCGAGATAAGACGTATTAGCTAGTGAAATGGACCTAGAGAGATATGGTGTATGTGTATCCTCTTGTAATGGCAAGAGGTTCTGTGGAGGGACATTATATAGATTATCAGGAGTTCTTAAGCTTTGGTCATTTATGAAGGCAGTGGTATTTATATCTAGAGGA
>NC_061113.1:264687848-264691957 GCF_002878395.1 Capsicum annuum
CTGCTAGTAATTTGGGAGGATTACTCTTCTGGGTCAACTCTGTTCTGAAGCATTAAGGGATACTTGTAAGTTGTGCTGCTACTTCGCGGTTATTATTGAATTTGTACTTTGATGTATTTTAAGAGAGATTGAGCTAGCCGGAGTGGTTATTACTAGTTTGATGGTTGCAGTAAGTAATTTGATGGCTCTTAATCAGAATCATAACAAATGTGGACCCTATATATCTCCAATTTGTTTATATTATGTAAAAAAAGGTCAAAGAATTGTGCTGACAAGATATGTTTTCCAATATCCTTTAACTCTTTATTTTTCTTGTTAGTTACTAGCTAAAGTATGTATTTTAGTTTGCTCAAAGTAAATATTTTTTTTTCATATTTGGTAGTAGCTAAAATTTCTTTGGTAGTAATTTTAGTTAGCTCAAAGTATATATTTTTCATATTTGTTCTAAATATTATGCTTCGTTACATAATTTTAGTTAGTTGAAAGTTAAAAAAAGTAATGAAAATTTAGTTTTAGTTAGTTCAAGATTCAATTCTAGTACAAGAAATTTCCTTTTAGTTAGTTCAAGATTCAATTTTAGTTTAAGAAATTTCCTTTTATTTAGTTGAAGATTCAATTTTAGTTATTATGATTCATTACATAATTTTAGTTAGTAATTTCCTTTCAATTCTAGCAAGTAATTTAGGGTTTATTTTTATTGATACTCCATTGTAATTTTAGTATGTTGGTGGTTTGTGTATAGTGATTTTAAGCTAAAATACAAGAAAATAAGGATGCCAAGATTTTTGTTATTTTGAGTAATGATCAAGTTTTTTTAATTCTTCTAGCCTAATGGGTTGCTTGGAATTTGATGTTACCGTTTGACTGAATCCGAATTCAGGAAAAGGATTACTTTGCTATTTTTCCGGTGACCGCTTATCTCTTTCAACTTAATTTAGGCCAAGCTACGGTAAGTTGACTTCTCTCTAATTTGTTATAATGAAATCTTGTTATTTTCCATATTGAAGTCTAGTGAAGTTGTGTGTGGCCTTGTTCAATTCACTAGCATCGTTGTTATCTTCTTGTTATTCTTCATATGAAAGTCTAGTGAAGCCGTGTGAGGCCTTGTTCGATTCACTAGCATTGTTATTGATATCTTGTTGGCCTTGTTGTTGCTTGTTTTTTGTATTGTGAGGATTTTTTTATTTTGAATGTGGTTTTGTTTTGAAAATGGTTAAGTGTAGGGACGTTTAAGGAAATTTTGTGTTTTGAATGTGGTTTTGTTTTGACACTTAGTTGCTTAAAAATGGTTAAGTGTAGGAACTTTAAAGGAGCTTTTTTTGTTTTGAATGCGGTTTTGTTTTGACACTTAGTTGCTTGAAAATGGTTAAGTTTAGGAACGTTGAAGGGAATTTTATGTTTTGAATGTGGTTTTGTTTTGACACTTAGTTGCTTGAAAATGGTTAAGTGTAAGAACTTTAAAGAGGAATTTTTAGTTTTGAATGTGGTTTTGTTTTGAGACTTAGTTGCTTGAAAATGGTAAAGTGTAGGGACTTTAAAGGAGATTTTTTTGTTTTGAGACTTAGTTGCTTGAAAATATTAAGTGTAGTAACTTTAAAGGGGAATTTTGTGTTTTGAATGTGGTTTTGTTTCGACACTTAGTTGCTTGAAAATGGTTAAGTGTAGGAACTTTAAAGGGGATTTTTTTATTTTGAATGTGGTTTTGTTTTGAAACTTAGTTGCTTGAAAATGGTTAAGTGTAGGAACTTTATAGGGGATTTTTTTGTTTTGAGACTTAGTTGCTTGAAAATGGTTAAGTGTAGGAATTTTAAAGGGAAATTTTGTGTTTTGAATGTGATTTTATTTTGACACTTAGTTGCTTGAAAATGGTTAAGTGTAAGAACTTTAAAGAAGAATTTTTTTGTTTACAATGTGGTTTTGTTTTGAGACTTAGTTGCTTGAAAATGGTTAAGTGTAGGGACTTTAAAGGAGATTTTTTTGTTTTGAGACTTAGTTGCTTGAAAATGTTTAAGTGTAGTAACTTTAAAGGGGAATTTTGTGTTTTGAATGTGGTTTTGTTTCGACACTTAGTTGCTTGAAAATGGTTAAGTGTAGGAACTTTAAAGGAGATTTTTTTATTTTGAATGTAGTTTTGTTTTGAAACTTAGTTGCTTGAAAATGATTTAGTGTAGGAACTTTAGAGGGGATTTTTTTGTTTTGAGACTTAGTTGCTTGAAAATGGTTAAGTGTAGGAACTTTAAAGGGAAATTTTGTGTTTTGAATGTGGTTTTGTTTTGACACTTAGTTGCTTGAAAATGGTTAAGTGTAGGAACTTTAAAAGGAACTTTTTTGTTTAGAATGTGGTTTTGTTTTGAGACTTAGTTGCTTGAAAATGGTTAAGTGTAAAGACTTTAAAGGGGATTGTTTTGTTTTGAGACTTAGTTGCTTGATAATGTTCAAGTGTAGTAACTTTAAAGGGGAATTTTGTGTTTTGAATGTGGTTTTGTTTTGAGACTTAGTTGCTTGAAAATGGTTAGGTGTAGGGACTTTAAAGGGAATTTTTTAGTTTTAAATGTGGTTTTTATTTTGAGACTTAGTTGCTTGAAAATGGTTAAGTATAGGGACTTTAAAGGAGATCTTTTAGTTTTGAATGTGGTTTTGTTTTGAGACTTAGTTGATTGAAAATGGTTAAGTGTAGAGACTTTAAAGAAGATTTTTTGTTTTGAGGCTTAGTTGCTTGAAAATGTTTAAGTGTAGTAACTCTAAAGGGAAATTTTGTGTTTTGAATGTGGTTTTGTTTTGACACTTAGTTGCTTGAAAATGGTTAAGTGTAGGAACTTTAAAGGGGAATTTTGTGTTTTGAATGTGGTTTTGTTTTGACACCTAGTTGTTTGAAAATGGTTAAGTGTAGGAACTTTAAAGGGGATTTTTTGTTTAGAATGTGGTTCTGTTTTGAGACTTAGTTGCTTGAAAATGGTTAAGTGTAAGGACTTTAAAGGAGATTTTTTTATTTTGAAACTTAGTTGTTTGAAAATGGTTACTTGTAGGAACTTTAAAGGGGATTTTTTTGTTTTGAATGTGGTTTTGTATTGAGACTTAGTTGCTTGAAAATGGTTAAGTGTAGGGACTTTAAAGGGGATTTTTTAGTTTTGAATGTGGTTTTATTTTGAGACTTACTTGCTTGAAAATGGTTAGGTGTAGGAACTTTAAAGGGGATTTTAGTTGCTTGAAAATGGTTAAGTGTAGGGACTTTAAAGGAGATTTTTTTGTTTTGAGACTTAGTTGCTTGAAAAATGTGAAAGTGTAGGAACTTTAAAGGGGAATTTTGTGTTTTGGTTGGTTAGGTGACTTAGTCGCTTGAAAATGGTTAAGTGTAGGGACTTTGAATGGGATTTTATTGTTTTGAATGTGGTTTGGTTAGGTGACTTAGTCGCTTGAAAATGGTTAAGTGTAGGGACTTTAAAAGGGATTTTATTGCTTTGAATGTTGTTTTGTTTTGAGACTTAGTTGGTTGAAAAAGGTTAAGTGTAGGGACTTTAAAAGAGATTTTTTGTTTTGAATGTTGTTTTCTTTTGATTGCATAGATGGAACCTGATTATAGCTGGATATATCACCGAAACAATGATAATAGAATAAGTATTAGGGAGGAATTTGTTGAAGGTGTCAAAAGATTAGTTGAACATGCTAAGACCCTTGATATTTGGACATGTTTTGGGATTATTCGGTGTCCTTGTGTTAGATGTGATGGTATAAATTTTCAAAGTGAAGAAGATGTAAAGGAACATCTATATAGAAAGGGGTTTCACGAGGACTTTTTAAGATTGCTTGTTGCTTGTTCAAGAAACTGACCGAATCGTCATCAGGACGATGTGAATGAGCCTCATTTGCAACCGATATCAATTTTCAATCAATCTAGTTGTAATTCTAAAAACACCATACCTCGTCGGCTCACTCCCACAGAGCGGAAATCAGCAACTTTGTATATCTTGTTGAATTGCCTCCGAAATTGAGCCCTTTCTGAAGTAAGGAGATTCAAATTTTAACATATCTTGTTTGTTTACTCATTCCCTTAAAGAAACTAATTGTGTATCCCATGTTGGATGTTCAGTTCATTTAAGACTCAATTCCAC
>NC_061113.1:264692057-264719415 GCF_002878395.1 Capsicum annuum
AGAAAGGAGATTCAAATTTTAACATATCTTGTTTGTTTACTCATTCCCTTAAAGAAACTAATTGTGTATCCCATGTTGGATGTTCAGTTCATTTAAGACTCAATTCCACGAAAATCAAGTGTATGCATCCTTTGCATCATGGTTTAAAAATGAGGTTCGTCAGTGTATTAATGTTTCTACAAAGTTTAAACATTTACACATTCCTCAACTAAAATATATTTATGTATAATATTTTTAGGTACACCATTCACCAAATGCAACCGCATACGATAATCTCTTGAGAGATATTTCTTTGGGTCCGGTCGAAGCTAATGCAATGTCCCAATACAAAGTAAATGGGTTTAATTTTTCCACCGAACAACACTCCAGGTCAAGAAAAACAAACAATAGTGGTGTTTGGGTTAAGGGTGATGATGATGTTGATTACTTTGGCATCATACACGAGATCTTAGAACTGGAGTATGCTGATTTCCCAATAAAAAAATTATCCTATTTCGATGTAAGTGGTTTAATCCAAGCACAGCAGGCACAAGAGTACATAAGGAGCATAACATCATTGAAGTGAAGCACAATATGTCGTATCTCATTTACGATCCATTTGTTCTAGCGCAAAATGCTAAACAAGTGTTTTATGTTCCTTATTCATTGCGCAATGACAAGTCTGATTGGTGGGCTGTAATCAAAACAAGGCCTATAGGGCGGGTCGAAGTTGAGAATGTGCTGGAGACTGCGTATCAAAATTAAATGTAGATTGATCATCAGCTAGTGGACTTTGAATTAGTTGAAGGTTTGAATCACCCAAAAAATATTTTTGAAGAAGTTCATATTGCGGAAGAAGGGGCTGAGTGGGTAGGAGATGAGGAAACCTCCGAAGAGGGTGAATGGTTTAGTGGAGAGTCTTCAGAAGAGGAGGATTAGTTGTATAGGTTAAATTTATTATGTATTGATGTCCTTTTGCTTTGTACTATATATTTACCTTTAAGTTTCTTGTTTAAGATTGATATGTAATATACTGTTTAAGTTTCTTGTTTCCACTTTTTCATGATTTATCTAGTAATAAAAATATTCTTGTCTATATCTCGTGTTGTTGGAGCGATTTGAAGTGTGAATGAGTAACTTGACACTAGTTACTTGGAATGTTTTCTTATATATTCATTTTGTAGGAACTAACAACTTGTTAAATTCACATAATTTAGATGTTAGGCAAAGGTTACAAAGGCAAGAAAAAATTAGTTGATACTACAAAACCAAAAAAGAAAAGAGAACCTCCACCTTATAGACGATCGACAGGTATTTATATATCTGAGGATCGGTTTGCTGACGCGCCAGCACGAGCCTTATATTCTAGGTCGTCTGAGGATTTGATACCTACTCCTACGCATGTGGGGCCACTACATGGGTCTACATCGACCCATTCTGCTCCTATGATCATGCCAACGCCAGCACAGTACTATCGGACGGCCGCTGGCCTCTCCAAATATCTATCATCATCGATACCCTCCTGTAGCAGTCATGCAGTTTCGCACAGTGATTCTGCTGGATCTATTGGGTTATCGGATCTTCAACTTGGAGGCACTCCATCTGGTGCTTCAGATCCGCCCACGCCAGTACATTCACCATCATTTACTAGGCAGCCAAAAGACAGAGATGATTCTGGGAGGATTTATATTATTTTAGTTGCGAGAGGGTAAGATTTCTAAATATAATAACGTTACTCATTTTTCCATTACTATTTTATTGTTCCCGATGAAATTACCGTTGATCTTGTGTTGTAGGTTTAGGTCGGATGCTGGAGTTGAAAAAACGGCGCGAATATGCATTAGTCAGCACTTCAACGGCTACTGGACCAGCTGGCAAAGGCTTTCAGAACTTGATAGGGAGAGAATGTTTGAAGAATTTAAGGTAAGAATTTAACTTATCGACTACTTATTAACAATTTGTTTGAACACAAGATTGAATATTATATTTTGATTGTAGAAATTTTACTGGTGGGATGATGCAAATCAATTTCTTATAAAGAAGACTTTTTCAAAAGATGTAGAGGCAGATTTAATGATCTCTTGGATTATACTTGAAAGAAATCGGAAAAACCTAAGTGAATTCCTGAACCCTTATGACCACTGTTTAAGTGCCACTGGAATAGCCCAGAATACCAATTGTTGAGGAAAAAAGGAAAGAGAGCCCGGGCATCATCCAAGGGTGGTTCCCTACATACTGCGGGTGCCAGAAATACTCTTGCTGTGAAGGAAAAATTGGTATGTAACTTTTACAGTTTTAATTCTTTGTTTCTATTTAATTTTTTTTACTATTTGAACATTGATAATTTTTTCATATGCAGGAAAAAGAAAAGGGTAGGGAACTACCAATTGATGAGATTTTCGAGGTGACTCATCTGAGAAAGAAAAAGAACCCGACTGATGAATATGTCTGGATTAAACCTCGTGCAAAACTTGTCCACGTAAGAAATAAATTTTGAATATATGAATCTTTTTCTCAAAGTTGATATTATTCAATTATAACAACTTTAGTATTTTTTGACTGTTAGTATTAACTTTACCTTGAATATAGGATGAATTTACGCGTCTTGTTGGTGAGTATCATAGTAGTCTGCCTCCTGAAAGTTAGAGTGACCCAATACCCCTACATGTACGGAATGAGTTATGGACAAAAGCTTTGGGTCCTGCAAATAGAGGGCATTTCTACGGATGCCACACTGAATTTTTTGGCAATAATATTAGGTGTTCGTTCGGCCCTGCATACTCTAGCTCTTCGGTTGATGCAGAAACCATTGTAAGCCTACAAAATACGGTTTCTCAACTCTCTGAAGAGCTTGCTGAATAGAGACAGAGGTATGTTGAACAGAGTGCGAGGCAGAAGAAGACGGAAGAGGCAACAACATCACAAATCCGGATGCTGCAGCAGCAGTTCAGTTCTTTCATTCAAACTGGGGGGTTATTCCTCCGTGTCCTGGTGATGCAGTTCGGGCTGCAAAAGGTCTAGGCCCTTTGAATGATTTTAGCACAGATGATGATATGAAAGACGAGGACAAATTCGATGATGATGACGGTTAGTTTTTTTATTTTTGTATGTCTTGAACTTTAAATTTAGACATTTTGTTGTTTAAAACTATTGTTGTAGTATTTTTATACTCACCTTTGTTGGACATTTTGTATGTGTTGTACACTTTTGAAAATTTTCATTTGCTTTTTTTGTTGTTGTATTTTCATGTTGGTTACTGTTGTATATTATTGTTGTAGTTGCATGCAGTATTTGGATTTTCATTTTTAATTTACTGACCACGTAGTTGATTTTTTATTAAATTAATTTAATAAAAAACCGACCACGTGTGGTCGATTTTTTTTCCTAATTTTTTTATTTAAATAAAATAATAATAAATTTTAAAAATAAATATATATTTTTAAAAAAACCGACCACACGTGATCGGTTTTAAGAAGCTACCGCTACTTTTTCGATCAAAAATTTTGGTCGATTTTGTGATCGAAAAATAGGAAAAACCGACCATAAGTGGTCGATTTTTGTGGTCGATTTTTCCATTTTTTTAGTAGAGTATTTTTAGTCAACCATAAAAAGAAAAATGACTCATCTGTATATTCATTATTTTCTTTGACTCGTTTTAACTTTTGCTTTTGTTCAGTAATTTAATTTATTCCAAAATAATTGCCACTTTAGAAATTCAAAACAAAAGTTGATGATTATTTATAGTATAACATAAATACCAACCCTTTTGAAAGTAATTACACTTTTTCCCACTTTTTTAATTACTTTACTCTTTCTCCTTATTAATATACATAACATAGCCGACATATGCACAACATTCTGTGTATATGTTTGGATTTTTGTAATAAATTTAGGGAGTTGAAATTTTTTGTAATATTGGAAACATAAATTGTGTATTTGTGTAATTTTTAGTTATTTATAACTAAATTTTGTTCCATAATTGAATTATTTGAAGTCTTTAGTACCAATTTAAGTTTAAACTTCTTTATTTTTAATGAGATGATTCATAAATCATAACCACATAGTATTATGTATTGCTTTCTATGTCCATTTTTAATAGTTTATATTTGACTTAACACACCTCTTTAAAAACATAATAAAATGATAATTTTATTATATTACTCCTATTTATCACTCATTGAAAAATGAATAATGCTTATAACAAATGCGAAATGCTCCCTCCGTCTCAAATTACCCGTCCCAAATTGAGATGACATATTGATTAAGAAAAATAATTAATAACATGCCTAGTTTACCATAGTACCCCTATTAAATGATGTTTACATTTTAATTTGAAGAAAAAATAATTAATGCAAAGGGTAAAACATGGAAAAAAAAATTTGTCTCTTCTTGATTAATGAAAAAAGACAAGTAAAATGAGAAATCAAATTAAGAAATTTGACACGAGTAATTTGAGACGCAGAGAGTCAATATAAAATGATAACTATATCTTAATTTTTTAAAGTAGACAAATAAAAATAGAAATCTATTTTTCATATGGTAAACGGGTGAAATTGGGGCTAAGAGTATTTAATTAGACTTAGACTATTAATCTTAAAAAATTTCATTTCATCCTTAAACTCCATTTCAGTCAAACTGCTTCATAAATTGAAATATATCTCAAGTCCTTTTTGGCATAAGAGGACCACAAATTATTTATCTAAAATTACTATATTCACTATTTTTTTTTAATGTCTCGTCACTTATATAAACTAGTATGATATCCCTTATTTTCTTCAATTCACATGTCCTTTCTCTTTGTATTTTTTTTTATTTTCGCTTTCCTCTTCAACAAAAAATAACAAAAGATAATAGGCCAATGGAACAACCAGCTAATGAAACCTCACTATTACCTTTCACATTTTAATCTCAGGTTTATCATCTCACTTTCTCTAAATTGTTTTTTGGTTATCTCAGGTTTATCATCTCACTGCACCCTTTTAATATTTGAAAATTATTGATATTTTTATATTCCTTTTTTTTTTTTTTTTATAGGATGAAACAACACTCACTAATCACTATCATCGTTAATCCTTGTACATTATGAAGACGACATTCAAGTTATTTTTTACGAGAAAATAAATCATAGATTACAAAATAATTCGTTTCTCATCCGATGGGAAACGTCTTTAAGCCAAAATGATCGTGGAAGAAGTAAGACCTTATTTGTCAATTTTAACTAACATGGAGTTTAAGAATGATCGTATCTGTCCAGAGTCACTTTGGCTCAGAGCAGTTATCCAACGAATAAAAATCGAACTATTTTGTAATCTGTTATTTCCCAGACCCTACGATGTGGGAATATATTGGGTTTGTTGTTGTTATTTGTAATCTATTATTTGTGTTTTTTTATGGTATAACATCGTCTTTATAACTGTATAAGGCTTCATGACGATGGCGAATACTGTACCATCCTATAAACATAAAAATAAACAAAAAAAGGAGCATAAAATGTCAATAAATTAGAAGATTAAAAGATAGTTTTGCTAAATAAACAAAAAAAAATAATAATTAGAGATAGTGAAATGATAAGATTAAAATGTGAGCCATAATAGTGACGTTTCATCAGTTGGTTGTTCCATTTGCGTATTATATATCTTCTGATATTTTCTTCGTTAATTTTAAATGGAGAGAAAAGTGAAAAGAAAATACAAAGAAATGGGACATAAATTAAAGAAAATGAGAGATATGTATCAAACTAGTTAATGTAAGAATTGAGAAATCAAAAGAAAAAATAATGAATGTACTGTAATAATTTAAGTTAGATTCCAATTTATGTTCTCTTGTACATGCAAAAAAAAAAAAAAAAAGACCTAGAGATATATTTCAATTTATAAAGTGATTTGACTGATATGGAGTTTAAGAATGAAATAAAGATTTTTAAAATTGGTGATCTAAAATACTTTTTGTGTCCACATTTATCCGTTCACTATAAAAAAATTAGATGTTCACTTTTATTTATTCTCTTTAATAAATAAAGATAGAATTTATCATTTTATATTTATTTTACTTTTATTATTAAGTATATTCATTTTTCAGAGTGAGAAATTGAGAAATAAAATTATCATGAACAACTAAAGATGGACGGAAGAAGTGAAACATAATATTTGTTTGATTATGAAAACATAGTTAATTTAAATAATTCAGTAAAATAATCTCTTAATAAATGTGTCAAAGTAAAAAGTAGATAAGTTAATTTTGCTAGATTTGGTTGAACTTTATTTACACAATTTAATATTTTTCAGTCTTGTGATACGCTTTTATTTTTAGTCAATCATGAAAACAAAATTGACTCCTTTTGTATATTCAATATTTCCTTTGACTCGTGTTAACTGTTGCTTTTGTTCAGTAGTTTTATCCCAAAATAATTATTATTTTAAAAATTCAAAACAAAAGTTGATGATTATATATAACTAAATTTTGTTCCATATGTAATTATTTAAAGTATTTAATAATAATTTAGGTTTAAACTTCTTATCTATATATATAATAAAGAAGGATAGTCTAGCCTAAAATTTAGACAAGTGTCATCTTGGTAACTACCTATTTTAATTCTTACAACAAAAAACTATCATTTCATAACAGAAAAATATTTTGTTAACTATTTAAATATTTAATATTATTTCATAATTCATTTCATATCTCTATATATATAATAAAGGAGGATGGTCTAGCCTAAAATTTATACAAGTGTCATCTTGAGAACTACCTATTTCAATTCTTACAACAAAAAACTATCGTTTCATAACAAAAAGTTATTTTGTTGATTATTTAAATATTTAATATTATTTCATAATTCATCTCATATTATGGTAAAAAATAATTAAGATTTATTTCTATTTGATGAAAATTATTTATTATTTTTATTGATTATTTATTTATTTATTTAATATTATTTTTTATTGTGGTATAAACAATTCAGATTCATTTCTATTTGATGAAAACTATTATAATTTTATATTATTCTATTTAATATTATTTCATTTATATTATTACTATATATAAGGGAGAATCTCAAATTTTGATAGTCCTCACAAGGACATTTTAGATATTTCACTTCTTTAGTTAAGTAAATTAAGCTATCACACATGGCAATTGATGATGTCTTTTTGTTAAATATTTCCATTTTTCCCCTTGTTACTTTTGTTAGAATCATTTCCACTTGTGTGCTTGTAATTGGTCTCTTCTTGCTGTGACCTTTTAGTTAAAACTCTATTTTAAATTAACAATCACTTTAGCTCAAAAAAAATTATTTTAAAAATAGCTTTAATACAAAAATAAAGTTTGAAATAATTTTCAATTAAAATCTTTGTAATTCTTTTAGAATTGTTCAATTCTTTAAAATCATGTAATAAATAAGGTAACATAATAAATAATAAATAACACATTATTTTTATTATTTTTTTGAGCAGTGGGCATGAAAAAAAGATAATCAATGGTTAAAAGAGGATGAATAAAATATTCTTTTATAACGAGTGTAAAAGATAAATACGACAAATAAAAGGACCGAATGAAATAATTTATTAATTTAATTTAATTTATTTATTATTTAATATCCTTATAGATCATTATTAAGTTAATTTGAGTAAATGCTCTAAATTAAGGTCGTAACTATTCTTATATATACTTGAAGTCATTGAAATATTTTATTGTATAAAACAAAATAAATTGAATTTTTCAAAAAGTCTTGCCACATTAAATTATGAATGACTTAAAACTCAATAAATACTAAAATAAATTTATTTCCATCTATAATTAAGAAGTTACATATCCACAAGTTCATAAAAATTAACTTAATAATGATCTATAAGGATATTAAATAATAATTAAATTAAATTGAATTAATAAATTAATAAAATACCAATATTTTATATTTACAATCTTCACCGAATTGTAATTATTAACATATTTTAAATCATGTTATTTTATAAAATATTGAATTACTTGTGGTCTTTTAATTTATTCTAATTCTTAGGTAATACTTCCTTCCGCACAAATAAAAATTTTATTTTAAAATATCCAATTATTTGATTGATAACTTTAATAATTATAAATTGACCCAAAGAAAACATGTTAACATGTTCGTCACTAGATTATGTTAATTATAAAGTAAAAAATAGTATGGTATGAATTATATTTAAGATTTTAATTATTATTTTTATATTTTGAGTTTGGGCCCGGGCTTAGCATGAGCCTCGTGAAACTAGTTTATTATAAATGAGATGATTCATAAATCATAACCATACAAATATTATGTTTTACTTTCTCTGTCCATCTTTAATTATTAATGTTTGACTTGACACACCTCTTAAAAATTAATAAATGATATGATAATTTTACTATACTGCCCCTATTTCTGACTCATTGAAAAATAAATAGTAGTACTTGATAACAAATGCGAAATAGGTATAAAATAATAAATTATATTTTAATCTTTTAAAATAAAGAAAAAAAATAGAAATCTATTTTTCATATAATAAACAGGTGATATTGGACCTAAGGGTATTTAATTAGACTTAGACTATTAATCTTAAAAGGTTATCATTTCATTCTTAAACTCCATTTCAGTCGAACCACTTCATAAATTGAAATATATCTCAAGACTTTTTTGGCACTAGAGGACCATAAATTGGAATCTACCTAAAATTATTATATTCACTATTTTTTTTATGTCTCATCACTTATACAAACTAGTTTGATATCCTTTATTTTATTCAGTTCACATGATCTCCACAAGATGGTGAGAAGGTCGTCCTTTCTCTTTGTAATTTTTTTTTTCTTTCACTTTCCTCTTCAACAAAAATAACAAAGAAAATATCAAAAAATGATATGCCAATGGAACAACCAGCTAATGAAACCTCACTGTTACCTCTCACATTTTAATCTCAGATATATCATTTCACTTTCTCTAAATTGCTTTCTGCTTATTTAGCAAAAAAACTGCACCCTTTTAATAATATTTTTATGTTCCTTTTTTATTTATTTTTATTTTTATTTTTATAGGATTGTACAACACTCACTATCACCGTTAATCCGATGTAAACAAAAAAGAGAGCCTAAAATGTCAATAAATTAGAAGATTAAAAGATACAATTATGCTAAATAAAAAAATAAAATATAATTAGAGATAGTGAAATGATAAGATTAAAATGTGAGACGTTTCATCAGTTGGTTGTTCCATTTGCCTATTATATATCTTCTGATATTTTCTTCATTAATTTTAGTTGGAGAGAAAAGTGAAGAAAATACAAAGAAATGAGATATGAATTGAAGAAAATGAGAGATATCAAACTAGTTTATGTAAGAATTGAGAAATCATAAGAAAAAAATAATGAATGTACTGTAATAATTTAAGTTAGAATCCAATTTATGGTCCTCCTGTGCATGCAAAAAAATACTTTGAGATATATTTCAATTTATAAGGTGATTTGACTGATATAGAGTTTAAGAATAAAATGAAGATTTTTAAAATTGATGATCATAAATACTTCTTGTGTCCACATTTATCTGTTTACTATATGAAAAATAGATGTTTATTTTTATTTGTTCTTTTTAAAAAATCAAGATAAAATTTATCATTTTATGCCTATTTTACTCTTATTATTAAGTACTATTTATTTTTGGAGTGAGAAATTGAGAAATAAAATTGTCATGAACAATTAAAGATGGACAGAAAAAGTAAAACATAATATTTGTGTGATTATCAATCAATCTCATGAAGGATAAATATGAAATTTAAACTTAAATTGTTCTTAAAGACTAAAAGTACTTCAATTATTACACAAAATTAGAGTAAAATATTTAAAAAGAGAGTTTATATCTTAAGATATAAATAAAGCTAAAATAATAAACCATCATTTTTAATAATATTTTCTTAAGAAATGTGTAAATAAAAAATATGAAAAGCATTTTGGCAGGAGGAAGTACTTTAGTTAGAATTAATTGTCAACTTCTATTCTTGAATTTCTAAAATGATAATTATTTTAGAAAAATATTTCTGAATTAAAGCAACAATTAAATGAGACAAAGAAAATATTGAATATAGAAAATAGTCATTTATTTTTTTGACTAAAAATGAAAGTTTATCACATACAACAACATACCTTTGGACAGATTGATGATCCAAAGAAAGAGGAATCAGAAGACAAGATTGGCAATAGCTCTCAACGGTTACACTAGAAAAAGTGAAAATGAAAACTCGAATTAGGAAATCTTACCTGCTAGCTACGATTCAGACGTTTTATTTGGATCTGAACCATTTTTGGTTGAATTATCTTTTCAATTTTTTTGAGAGGGCACAATTGAGCCCGTTTCTGTACAAATTGCCAAATCGATTATTCACATACTTGTTCCTCCGTTTTATGTTACTTTCTACTTTTTATCTCAACACATTCTTTAAGAGATTGTTTTACAAAGTTGTCTATATTAACTATGTTTTAGAAATCTAAAGCAACAATTTAAATGAAACAAAAAAAACATTGAATATATAAAATAGTAATCTTTTTTATTGACTAAAAATGAAAGTATATTACATACATCAACATACCTTTGGACAGAATGATGATCCAAAGAATGAGGAATCGGAAGACAAGAGTAGCGATAGCTCTCCACGGCAACATTTGGGAAAGGTGAAAATGAAGGCTCAGTAAACCCTATCTATAAAGCTAGGGCGTTTTATTTGGATCTGGACCTTCTTGGTCAAGATCATCTTTTCAGATTTTTTTGAGAGGACACAATTGAGCCCATTACTGTACAAATTGATTAAATTCAATAAAAGGGATAATTTAACCAAAAATATATATATATATATATATATTACATAAATTGAGACTCAAAAAATATTAGACTGTGCAATTAAAATTTAGGCAAATCCTACAAAATCAATTATTCACATATTTGTTCTCCATTTTATGTTACTTCTCTAGTTTTTACCTTAGACACATTCTTTAAGAGATTGTTTTACAAAGTTGTCTATGAACTATGTTTTAAAAATCAAATAAGGCTAGGTACTTTTTACTATTTAGTAATAGTAATACAAAGTTGTCTATGAACTATGTTTTGAAAATCAAATAAGGCTAGGTACTTTTTACTATTTAGTAATAGTAAATACTCAATCTGTTTTTTTTTTTTACTTGATCATTATATTAAAGATATCATCTATTTGTTTTCCAATCTAAATTTACATACTTGCTCTTTAGAGATTGTTTTGATATTAAGAATAGAAAGGAAAAGATATAATAATTTTTCTTTGATTTCATAAAGTAAATAAGTAAATTAACTATTTTTAATATAGAAATTAAGTAAAACGAAAAGAATGAATTAATTAAGAGTACTTTAATCAAAATATTTTTGAATTATTAGGAGTAAGTGAATTTCTTAATCTGTATCTTCAAACCTAAACATCAATTACTTTGAATTATTAATAACTAAAAGAATCTGAAAAGGAAACACATCAACAACAACTAATCCTACAAGTGAATAACAACAACAATAATGTAGAGAGATTGTTTCAACAATAAATAAATAAGAAAATACCCAATTACCCTGAACTATATCTAAAAAGACTGTGAAACACCTCAACTTAAAGGGGGTCCTATTACCTCCCGAACTAATTAAAAGTGTAATTTTGACACCCTTAGTGTCCATGCGGCACATACGTGGCTCACACGTGTACCTACGTGGACACTTCAGTGTGTTGTGCCACGTAGACACTAAGGGTGTCAAAATTACACTCTTAATTAGTTCAGGGGTAATAGAGCCCCCTTTAAGTTAAAGTGTGTCACAACCTTTTTGGATATAATTCAGGAGGGTAATTGAGTATTATCTCTAAATAAATAGTAATAGAGAATGTAAACAACAGAAACATACGCAAAAAATCTAATTAAGGGTATATAGTCATTTTGCTATCAATCAATTTTGCCACGATTGAAGGCTCGTAACTATACATGTACAATGTTGTTTTTTCTACTTAGTGCTCCTATTAAAGGCTCATTTGGATATAAGTTTTGTAAAATAAAAAATAATAAATAAAAAAATCAATTTTGTTTTTCAAAAAAGAAAAAAAGGTTTTGGTTATTTATAATTGTACCGGTTTTTCTCTTCAAAAGAATTTGGAAAAATTGATTCAAGAATATATAATTGTTTTTAACAAAACTTCAATAATTTCAAGTGGAATACACATCCAAAATAAGACTTAGACATTCAAATCAGTTCTTAAAACTTACTTCAAAAACTATTTTCTTGTTCGGTATCACTAAACTGATGTCCAAACGCCTACATTGTATAGTAGAGTAGTTTATACTAATAATAACAACTTGATGGAGATGGGAATTAAATTAGGATGGTTATTAAGTTCAAGCAACACAATGATTGAAACCTTTTTAGGGGAAAAAAATAGTAAAAAAACAAAAAAGTGAAAATGACTAATATATGATACGGACTACTATGATTTATATTATAGTCAATCGTTATACGTCCAAATCACATAGTAATATTGTGATTTCCTTTTCCACAGTAGACTTATTAGAATAAGAAATAGCACATTAAAGTTTTTAAATTCAAGCTAATCGACGAGTATAGCACACATCGCTTTTGTTACTCGGTTTCGTCCAAGTTTACAAGAAAACAATAAGTGCTAACAAAAATATTCAATTATTTTATCTGATAATTCAACGACGAACAAGAAACGGAAATCTTAACCTATTTGTACTTGTCCAGAATATCATAAATCATGTATGTATCCGGGGATTGCCGGTAACTTGTTCAAAGATATATGTTTAGTAAATTAGCGATGGATTCAAAATTTATATTTAGAAGATTCAAAATATATGTAAGGAAATAAGTATTCAAAGAAATTACGGAGATTTACTATCATTATATATAAATAAATAATAATTTGACATTGTATACATACAATTTTTTTAAAAATAGAATTCGGATGAACCTCTTGGCCCCTCTAGTTTTACCCTATAGTAAATTTTTAATGTCCAAATTCACACTTCACTATTAATGATATTAATTCCTTATAATATAGTAACAACTCACATAGCATGTTCGAAGTGACATGATTCAAAGAGTATTTTGATATGATAGACGTAACACATGATAAGTTTATTACTACAAGATTCAATCTATATATATATTCTTAAACTTCCAGTCCATTCAATAAAGGATGAGGTATATGAGGAGGGGGGAGGCAAAACGGTGAAACGGTTAATCCGAACCCCTCCGACGAAACTTTTTTTTTTGTGTGTGTTTATTTTTTATATTTGAATCTTTTAGTAAGAATTCTGATTTTACTTTGTGTTTACTTTTATTATTTGAATCTTTTTAGTGAAAATTTCGATTCTATTGCCCGTATATATATCACATACACACAACCAAAAAAATGGTAGTTTTGTTCTTGGTCTGTATCAGGTCTAGTCTCTTGAACAATTACAAAGAAGCTACCAAACAAAGACTTAGAAATTTCAAAAACGCACCTCTTTTTCCTTTTGGGTGTAGCAGTTATCCTCAAAAGGACGACCAATTTTTTATTTATTAGGTAGGAAAAAAATGACGTACGATTTTAGTCCTTTAGTTATTCTCATGTTTTAGTTTTAACTTTTGATTTTAGTCCTTTAGTTATTCTCATGTTTTAGATTTAACTTTTGCATTATTTTCATGAGTACATTTAAACTTTAACTAATAAAGTGTGTAATTTTGATCCTTTAAGCTAGGCGAAGGATGGTATATCAGAAACGGCCTCTCTAATCGCAAAGTAATGTTATTAAATACGAATTCTACTTTCATTTACCTTTCACCATTAACAATAAATAACCTACTTATATAGTTGCAACCATTGCAAGAACTTGAAATGATTAACAAAAATCCGTTCACTTATTTTTCAAGTTTCACTTCACAAGAGTTGATTTGATTAAAACACAAATATCAATTTAGGCAAAGTGTATGTTGTTAGATACTCGAGAAATAAAATCCAATAAATAAAAATGAACGGAGAGATTTAAAAAAAAAAAGAGAGTATTCAGCCGAATTTCATCACTTTAGGAGCAAACCTCAAAAGCCTATCCAAAGTGCCAGGCAAAAACTTCCTAGCAAACATGTAACACATTTTACTAGGCCTACCATTATACTCACATTTGGTCCCATTTCTCATCATATTAAGCAAATCTTCTGTCACATCTGGCCTAATAAACTTTGTTGGATGAGGTCCACCTTTGGCCCAATCAACCCATGTCAATGTTCTATTTTCATTTTTCCACCAATATTTCATTGCCACAAATGTTGGCAAATAATGCTCGTCCGAGTAACATGCAGGCTTGCAATATCTCTTGAACAAATTAGAATATTTTTGATCCGATATTATGTCGATGGCGATCTCGCGATCAACCTCGAACCATTGGGACCCTTTTCGCCATTGGCCGAGGGTGACCCATGGCTTCATTCTCTTGTTGTAACGCCCGCGTCCCACCGGCCCCAATAAGTCGTAAGACTCCGTGAAGGTATTCGCAGAGTTCATGATGTAGTTGTAGATGGTTGTGAAGTTGTATAGAGGAATGCATGATTCCGAAAGGAGCACAAAGCGCTCGTTTGATAAGTCTAGTAAAGCGTTCGCTAGTAATCGTCGTTCCGCTTCTACCATGTTAAATTTTCCCCATTCTACTTGCTGCATAAAAGGTTAAAAGACCATGTCAAAATGTTAGTAATAAGTTTCTCATCAACTACTCAGTTAGATGAGAAATAAAAGGGAAAAGGACGAAAATGGCTTGTCGGTCAAACAAATTCCACCAAAAGTAATCTAAAAATTGTAATTCCACCAATTAATCATTTCGGCTCCTTTTTAATATACCAATTCATTGTTTTCTCTTTTTCTTTTTTCCTTTGGTGGCTGCTCTTCTCACTCTCTCTCGCTATTCTTTTTTAAATTTTAAAAGAAACTTTTTTTATTTTTACAATTAAATATAATTTTATGGAGCTTTTTCTCTCAATAATTTATAGTTAGAACAGAAAAAAAATCAGTAAATTATATTTTTTATTCCTATTATTTATACTTTTAATATAATACAATTGTTAAAGATATATATATTTATATATAATAATGATACAGTTTCTATACATAGATATTCTATATAATAATTATAGCATTTTTATACACATTCTATACATTTTTTAACTATAATTATAATTTAGATACATATTTTATACGACTCTATATAGTTTCTACATTCATTCTGAAAATGTATAAATCTAGTATAAGAGAGTATCAATTGAGTATATGGACGCTGCAAGTGTATCAATGTAGTATGAAAGTGTATTAATGTGGTATAAAAGAATATCAATTAGGTATAGGGACTGCATATGTTTGCATAGAATTTTCTTTCTCTTTTTTAAAAAGTGTATCAATTGAGAATAGAGACTGCATGTGCCCAATTGGGCCAAATGACTAAAAAGGAGAATTAATTAAGCCTACTGGCTACAGCATGTCCACTTTTTCAAATTGTGGCCATTTTTTTAAAAAATGGTCAGCTCATGTCCTTTTCCCGAAATAAAACAGACCATTGCAAGACAAATCTTAATGGACCTAGCCTTCCATAAAAGCCCCAAGCTGTTTGTTGGGCCGAGTCCAATACCGGCTATGCTTCGAACATAGAAAATTTTGAAAAAATTAACTTTTAAATAGCCGCTCACACAATTGTTCAAATTAAAAATATGTGACAAATTTATAATAATATGTACAATCATTATTATATATAACGACTAGAGAAGTGAAATGTGAATTCAATCGACTACTTGCGTAAAAATCTAGAAATTTGTTTGTGGAGTCCTACATGGTCTTGTAGAGTTTACGTGCGAAAGAGAAAGATGACAAGGCACAGAAGAAAGGAATTTGGTGAAGTGTGGCAGCATATATAGTATAGAAGTAAAAAAGTGTTATTTGTTTCTAGTTGGCAAAAGGAGTAGAATAAAAGACATTTACAACAAAAAAGTGCTAGCAAATTCTTGTCTAGAAAGGCAACATAGATGCCTAGTTCCTTCAACAAAGAAGAAGCTATTAAGTTTTGGTTAACCTGTCGGTTACATTCTAGATTCACCATTAAAGGTGAAACTTTATTTATTTACCAAATCTATCGATCAAACAAGCACCATATTCGATCATGACTCTGACTAGGATATATAATTTCCGGCACATGACATAGGGCTCATCATTATTGACATTAATTACACAAGACAAGTGTCGTAAATTAGTCCGATCTAACAATGTTGTACTAGTCAAGAAGAGTACCAGAATTCTCGGTAATTAATGCTAAAAGACGCGTTATTAATATCACAAAACTGTCAAAAGTCAACTAATATATGGTGATGTATATTCATTGAATCAAAATATGCTAGTATTACCATGACATCAACAATTAAGAGGTCTATATTTGAAATCTTTAATACCCCTCCGTCCATTTTTACTCGCCCGGACTTGGTACACGAGCAATAAATAGAATTAACAATATACTCTAATAAATTCAACTATTTTGAAAGATGTATTGAGGAATGATTAAAACTAATACTAAGGATAAATTATGAACCGCGTGACAAGTTATTTCTTATTTTTTCAAACTGAAAAGGTTAATATTTCTATTATTAATATAGTGGACTAGTAAAAGTTAACGCGAAAAAAAATAATGAATGTGGAATCCACATCTCTCTCTGCTTCCGCGCTGTCTAGTAAAACACGGACCATTTGATACGGCACCAGTTGATTTCCCCCCTCCTTAATTGTCACTTGTCATTATTCTGTATTTTTGCACTATACTAGGTTTGTGCATAATACTTTAAAAATTAACTTGTAGATCTCTATGTGATCATGAAAACAAACAAAACATCACGTTATGTTATTAATTTTAAAAAGATACTCGTGATTTTAGACAAACTTACAATGTATCTATGTTGGGGGGTTAGTAATTATTATGTAAAATGCGTCGAGGAACACACAATTTGACCTAAACACACAGTTATCAAAATACTTGTAGTTGCCTAAACTCAACGTTTAATTGAGTTTAATGAAGATGTTGAGTCCTTAAGAGGTTGCATGGTAAATAGTTCACCACATCCGTAAAAATGCTAGGTATTAAAATAAACAAGCTTTAGATATACCCTAATACGTTTGGTAAAGGTGAGTGCTGACCTAGACTCGAAGCAGACAATATCACTAATAAATATGATGTAAATTAATTAATAATGATGGTGAAGTCGTAAACTTACCTTACTTGGAACTCTTCTGCCCTGAAAAATAGGTCCTCCTTCTGGAGCAGTAGCATTAAAAGATGGCTGAGAATGAACATAAATAGAATAAGACCCTTCATGTCCTTCAAAAAATCTTTCCCATAATGGAGCCAATGGCAAACTTCCTCTTGTAAGAAACATAAAAGCAATTTTTGGCCTTCTCTTAAATGGAAAATCCCTTACACGTGGCACCATCGAAGCCCTCCAAATCAACTCTTCATCTTTCATATCATGTTTACATGATTCTGGTGCTTTGATATACTCTCTTAACCCTATTTTCCTAGGTAAAATTTTGGTCTCATTGTTTAAGACTAAAGGTATTTGTTGTTGAGGTTGTGGCGGTGGTGGTGGTGGTGGGAGTATTGGTGTAGGAGGTGGGGGTGGGGGTGGTTGGGTTAGGGTGAAAAATAATTTGTTTTGTATAGTGTTAGGAATATCTTCGAGGAAAAAACTTACTGATATACCAATTATTAGACCAGACCCAAAGATAATAAAATAGACAACAACATTATGAAGGTACGTTTGAGAAAGACTAAATAGTTTTGTAGTAGTGAATTGATCTTGTTCATTCTTCATTTTCATGAAACTCTACGAAAAAAATACTACTACAACAACGTACCTGGTGCAATCAACGAGTGGGATCTAGGGAAGATATGTAGGATGCCTGTATGCAGTGCACCTTACCCCCTACTTTTTGTCGGGGTAAAAAGGTTGTTTCTGATAGACTCGACTCGAAAGAAAAGAAAAGAAAACGAAAAAAATACTAGTAGCAAAGAGGAAGAAGAAGAGGAAATATATATAGCAGAGATGGAAGCAAAGAACTTACATGCTTACTCACTAGAATTAGACAGACAGATTCTAGCTAATTAATTAATATTTTAACCTAAAAGAAGTTTGGGTTTCCTTAATTCATGAAGACCTCAAAGGCGTCCAATTTTTTTATCTCTAAGAGATGCATGAAATGTAAGGATTTTAACAATATATAGAATCACCTGTATTTAATATTTACTTTGATTTACCTCTTCTGTAATTTTCTTTAATTCTAAGACAATCTGGAGGTGTCAATGTCAAATAATACAATTATTTGTACAAGTCATGAGGTACTTAATTCTTATAATTGAAAACAATGTACAAGAAGATAAAGGAGGAAACGTGGATGATCTAATTAATCATTTTTGGAATGTATAAGGGATTGAGTAATTGTGAATATTACCAGTGAAAGAATATTCTTGGAGTAGTAGAGACATGTAGAAGGATTTGACCATTTACAGAGTGGAGGAATATTTATTTTATTCAAATAGATTTAAGAAAAATTGATTAGTTTTTGCAGCTAATTAAAAAGTTAGAAGAAAGATGGAGGTAGATGAAAAATTGGAAGAAAGAAGAATTTGTGTTATCCCAAGTGGATCCCAATTAGTCCAAAAAATATTTCCATGACTTACGGAAGACAATTCATTTTTCTTGCTTGCTAGTACATGTATTCTTCCTTTAATTCCTGAAAAGTAGGAACTCCAAAATATATACATAACAAGGATTTGGATGTTGTTCATTGTTTATAAGTGAAATTTGAGATAGTCAATCAACTAAGCAATAATTGTTCCCAAGGATTTGATTGTTCAATTAACAACTAGAGCAATAGTTTTGTACATCAAAGTGTCCTATATATATTATGCATAAAGTTACCTCCTACATTTGCATCTATTTTATGTGTGGCATTTTCGCAAAAGACTCATGACCTTATGACGAAACTTTTTTCTTTTTTTATCGAGCATATGTATAAACTCTTTTCTCTTTTTTATCAAGCATATATATATACAGAGAGAGAGAGCGTGCTTAACAAAAATAATTAGTTCAAGTTAACACTAGCACTTATGTGTGTGTAAGAAAGAAATCATAAAAGATATAATAAATAATAATTATGAACCCATTATTTTTAATCACTTAAAGAGTTGAACTCATTAATTGAAATTCTAGATTTACCACTGCTGAAGTCCTTGTGTCTTTCAGTTGACGACGATTAGAGAAAATCAAAGGCAAATTTCCTTTTAGCTTTTTTAAATTGAGATACATTAACTTCCCTCAAACAGAACATATTCTTTGTTATTGTTTGGGAATTGGGAGAAACGTTGAAAAATGTGGAAGCTAATTCCGTAACGTTGAGGTAGATGTAAAAAATATTATAATGCATATGTTTACGTTAATTTGATGTGTAATTATCAATGAATAATTTCTGATTTCCTAAAAAAGAATGTATGTTTTCTAAAATTGTTTTCCCTTTTCCACTTGACGTGCCCAAAGGGGTACATTCATTTCTTGTTTTGTTGTTTGGCTGTGGCATCGAAATTAAGTCATGCGTATACACGAGCTCTTGTCGTCACTACCTCACTAATAGTATGTACTGCTCATGATAATTTGGATTCTACTAAAGTAGAATGTTTCACGACTCATTGGTTCCTTGCACTTCCACCAGCCACCGCGGGTTTTCTGGACTCGCGGTCATACTGTTGTAAGTCTCACTTCCAAACCGTCAAACGTACAACTCAATTCATTATTTCGTAATGTAAACATGTCTACTGTGTGTAGAGGACCAGAGAAGAAAAAGCAGGAGGGGTAGGAGGAGGAGGCCTCCGCCACTTTTTAAAGTTGGCTATTTTCAATTACTGCATTAACTACTTTCACTAAATGGAAGATGGAAAGAAAGAAACAAACAAGGAACGAAAAAGTAACTTGAATACCTAAATTTTCACCTATTGGCGAGAGTTCGATTTCGCACCTTGAAATTCATTCCCCTTCTACCATGTAATTAACTGTTTTAAAAAAGGTCTAATAGGTAAAAGGACTGAAGAAAAGAAGAGAAAATTGCTCACATTTTGTCTGGTGTACACCTCCCCCATGCATATCAATCACACAGGAAGTGTTTCAATCTAGAGTTTTCTGAGATCACATCCCAGTCTCTTTATGATACAGCTTCTCTGCTTTCACAAATTCTACAATGTGATTCTTTCTAAACCAAGATATTTCCCTTTTTTTCTTTCAGACATCTGCTGCATCTTATAGTTTTCTTTTTTAGATAAAGACATTTACTGCATCTGTCAGAAGTAACAATAGATTCACACTCATGGATAGAAAACAACGGAAGAAGTTTCTCATTCCAGCAGAATACAAGTAAATAGCAAAGAATCGAATCAGTATAACCTCCCTCAATGTGCTCAACCAGTTTACCAGAATTCACAGTTGATACACAACCGAAAATCCCAAACTGAGGTAGAACTTGGAAGTAGTCCAATATTGACAGCCATACAATTTCCACAATGTTTTAGTCATGCCACTACAACATCCATATGTGGAGTTAGTGATTAGTTGTTCGGAAGGTTAGAAGGCAAGAGACTAACCACTTCCTGATGATAATAATAAAAAGGACAAGAAAAAATGGTTTCAATTATTTGAAGGAACTGCTTGTGTTATTTAGAATGCCCTGCTTGTGTATTGGTTCCTCTCTTTTTTAATACACCTACCCCCTCATTCCATAAGGATCCCATTTACTCCACCAATGAGCAGAATCCACCTGTTGACGGTGGAGTTCCTCTACCACGAAGCAAGCCTCCGTTGTGATGGTTCTTCTTATTCGAAGGGAATATAACTCATATTCTGAGAAAGTTTTTTTTCTTTTGATTGCCATTTGCTGAAGGAACTGGTTTTTTCAGTTATAGCACCAAGGTACAGCAACTTACAAGCAGCTCGTTCTTAGGCATATTTTCCTGATAACCATAATCAGAGCATGTCCATATTCTCTTCTTTTTCCTGAGTGATTATGAACTCTCACCAAGCGTATATTGGCATCATGATGAAAAATTCATAAGCCTCACATCTTATCCGCCAACTAGAGGAGATTCCCTCTGCATTTATTCTAAGCTTTTTCCATAGTGTATGGATTAGCCCTCTTATATTCTTATCAGCCTCTATAGGGTCAGTTATACAAGAATAAGGTCACTTAGTTTTGATTTTGGAAAATGACTTAGTGCCTTGCCTTTTATCTCTCATCAAACTAGCAAAGAATGTGTGTGACCATAAAAACAAACAGAACCAAAGGATCATAACTGGTCAAGGCCTTATAAAGATTACCTTGTACAAGTTTTAAGAACTCAAAAATATACCCTTTCCAGAAGAAATTTCACACGATAAAAATCAGACAAGATGGAGAAAAACCACTTCACCAATTGCAAGTACAATGAGTAACTAAAACAAAAACAAAAAAATGAAGCGTAATGTACAGAAGAACTCACCTAAGCCGTATTGATCAAATTTATCATATTGACGATCAAGATCCCAGCACTCATTGCTACAAAAGAAAATCAGGAATAACAGGTGATTGTGCTGCTAACGTTACAGCTACATCTGCCCTTTGTCAGGATTTATGCTTTCCATGGTGATGGCTAACCTTCTGTTTATCTCCCTCTTCATGTTCATCTCTATCTTTTGCAGTACTTCTATGTTTCTTCTCCTTACCACGAGAATGGCGTTTGCTTCTTCTCAAACTTGCATTTTCAAGTTCAGAATTCACAATGCTTTAGAGTCTTCTTTTAGTACAGAAGACTTGTCTATATCTAACTTGTCCTTCTGTCTTCTCTTACTAGATGACTTGTCAGACTTCTTAGTTCGTGAAGATGATGTTGTTGCTTCATCACCTAAAAGAACATCTCACACAGCACCAGAGATTAGGTCATCATTTGACTCAACCTTTTTGGCAGGTATAAAAGGTCCATTTCCATCGTCCCGTTTCACTACTGAAACTACTACTGGCCTAGGCTTCGCTTGGTTCGCTTGGTTCTCTTTTTTCTTAGGGAAGAGAGATTGTTCCGTCAGCTTAACCAGATCATCAGCCTCATCATCAGCATTATTTCCAGTCTTAAGGTCATTAGCAGGTGGGTAGTCATCATATACCATCTCCTTTTTCTGTGACTGCAAATAATATAGCCCATGGCGTTTATGATGCTCAGCAAGAAGAAATGTTGATTCAGTTGATTCAACTTCTTCTTACTTTGCAGATCAAACATGGTAACATCAACTTTTTCAGAGGAAATTGATCTTCCAAGGGAGAAAGAAGTAGGTATATGCAACCCAAGGTCACCACATATGGCATCCAGATCAGCCAGATTTTGATTAAGCACCATTCCTTCAGGCACAGGTACCCTTTCCTGAGAACTGGCTGAAACTGGACCAAGCTCTTCTGAAAAGGCTTCAGCAATTAGTTTGATCATTTCATGAGTCTTCCTTTGTCCCTTGTCATTATCTTCTTCCCTTTTCACCAAGTAACCAAGTAATTCTTCTCTAATCAGTTCAACCAAACCAAGGACATTTCTTGACCTCTCCAGTATCTCCACGTCATGGCTTCCTGATAGTGGACCTAATGTTGTTTCTACGAAATTTAATATGCTAACTATAGATTCTTCAGTGATTGGCTCCACCTTTGAGGAAGTTGAGGACAACCACTCATGAGCAACAGACATATCCTCAAACTCTCTACTGAAACATCCCTAACATGTCGATGTAACATCCTGGGATTCAACCCCCCATCATCTGTGTCACATTCAGCAACTGGTTCAATTCCTACAAACTGAGGATTCTCCTGTACTCTTCCATGCATCAGATCTTCCACTCCTTGGGAAGCTGAAGAAATAACTCCCTTGGTAGAAATACAATAATGCACACAAAAGGTAAGTACTTTGAATGCAGACTGGATATATACAGCTTTTATTGATGACGGCAATAAACTGGTTCTTGGTTGCAGCACTGCTTCCACAAGTTCTGATGGAATTTTTGAAAATCGAACATACTCCCCTGACACCCAAGCAGCTGCTGACAAAATCCTGCGCACGAAAGGATTGCCGAGCAATGCAGGATCAATTAGCAAATCACGCCCAACTCGAACAAGTTGTGGTCTTGCATCTTTGACTCTCATAACTATATCCACAAGCTGGTTCTCTATTTCCTCCCCCTTCTGACAGTGTGGAATTTTCGTCATTTCCCCAAGAAGTGATACATACCAATCGAAATCCACAATTATCTCATACACATTTCTCGAACAAGCCAACAAGATGCATCCCAGAATCTCATTACAAAACTCCGGGTCCAACTTAAGAGCATAATTAATCAAAACCTTACAAATATCCGTCCATTATCTTCAGAAACCATAGCCAAAACAAGCTGCAAGACCTCGAGTTTAATATTTGCATCCGCATCACTCAACGATTTGATCACAAATCCTTGTTCTCCATGACTGCCCACAAATGTTTAGGCGCAACAATAGTAAGCGCTTGCAAACCAAGATACTTGAGATTCGGATCATCATCATTCAAAAACTCCTTAATTTTCTCAACAGCAAGCCTCACAGCAAACTCATACTCACTAAAACTACTAACAATAGTCCTCACGCACTCAAAAGACGACGACTTTGCACCCGTTCTCTTCAAATGATCACAAATCGGCTCCACCAACCTTTTCCCTAACCTCGGCTCCAACGGAGCCAGCTCCACAAAAATCTTCAAAAACTTAATCAACAGCCAATTATTCTAGAATCCACAAATATCTTACAAAACTCAGGCGCTAATGGAAGATACGACTTTGCCTCTTTTCTTGCAAGCTCACAAAAAACACCCACAACAGCAGATACGATACCCGGATCAGAATTCTCCAAATCTCTTAAAACAAACCCTAACGGCATCAGGATACAACCCTAACGGTTTATTTTATGTTGTCTAAACTTACATTTTTATTAGAAGCCGACTTTGATTGATTGGTTACGATGTTATTCGAAGCTTGAACACTATGTAGATAAGTAAAACAGTCCAGGCATAGTTACAACAAACAGCAAAATCATTATTTAAAAAAGAAACTTGTAGAAGAGTAGAAACACTGGAATTGATGAAAACAAGACTTTGATTGATCGATATAAAAATAAAGATAGTCTGATACAGCAAAACTCCACTATATGCGAAATCCATCACAAAGAGACCTACTTTGATAGATCGGTTGCCATCTTCTAATTACTTCCTACCGGAAGGGCCTCCCCTATTATAGTTTCTCCTTCCTCCATTACTTCTTCTTCCTGTATATTTCTTGTTTCCCTTACTTGCCACCGTTGTTGTTGTTGTTGATGATGAGTTTCTAAACACACTCCAGAGGTCCCATGCTGTCGTAGCCACACTAGTCACTGTACTAAACACATCAAGCAACTTATCAAATCTCTCTTTATTATTATTATAATTATAATTTTCCTCCTCCGATGGACTGGTACTAGTGGTAGGATTCGCTTTTTGCTCCTGCAATAAAGCCTCGTACATGTAAAGCAAGGAACAAGCCCCTGAAAAATCGGGCAGAGGAAACTTGGATGAGATTGTATTTCGATAGGGGGAGTATTGACTTGGCAAACCGGCGAGAAGTTGAACAACCAAATCTTGATCTGATATTGGATTGCCGATTGCTGTTAGTGAATCGGCTGTGGATTTCAGATTTTTCACATACGATTCGATGCTCTCACCATCACCCTTTCTGATGCTGTGAAATTGCATTTTCAGTTGTTGACCTAAAATTGTTTCATCTCTTGAACCCAACTCCAATTTTGGCATAGACATACTTTTACTATCATCAGTATCTGATGGAAAACTCATGGTTGCTTCTTGTATTCTCAAATCTGGATAAATGCCCTAACACCTTATTTGGGCGGTTATTAAGGGGTCGTTTGGCCTTGAGAATTCCACTTCTTTTTCATTCAAAAAAACTAGTATTTGTCCTCGGATGCGCGAAAAGTGTCGGGGGGAAAAAAAGGGCAAGCGCTTCGCAATCTTACTTTATATTTATATCACAGATTATTTTCAAAACTTAAATTCATGATCTCCTAATCATATGAAAATAACTTTATCAGTTACTCTAAGGCTCCTCTTCAGAAAGCAAAAATATCATAAAAATTACTATTTATATATTTGGCCATATTAAAATTTTTATTATTTTATCATTAATGAAATTTAAATAACTCGATCCAAGCATTTATAAGAAGGTCACTAAGGTAGTAAAATTATTTTTTCCATCTTTAATTTTCTTATACATTTTATGTTACGTGAATTTAGAGCTTATTTAAATTAAGTTATTTTAAGTGTTTTTATCAAAATAGTTTTAAGCATTTTTATAGTATTTGTGTAAAATAAAAGTATTTTAAATACTTGTTTTAAACCTATAGAAAAAAATATGTCAAGAAAATCATAAGTTGTAAGCCTGATTTATAGCTTTTGACTTTTAAGTAGTTCGGCTATTAAAGTTTATTAATAAATCCTCATTTTCATTGGTTGAATAGAAAGATTCTTATCACTTATTAAATGATTATATCTTATTTTCTTATTTTTTAAGTTAATCATAGTAATCATTACTTAAAAATAATTCTTTTAAGACTAAAATTCTATTTTATCTTTATAGCATGCTAGATACTGAACTCATAACCCTCACCCAATTAGCAAATTTCACAAGTAATAAATAAGTTAACTATTTTTATTATTTCTTAGTAACAACTAACCATTGTTTGTAAAATTACTGTAATGAGAAAATGATTGCCAAGCTCAAAGATGTCAATTAACTCTTATTTTCTATTAGATTGTCATATGTTTATATTGGTCAAATGATGAAATTTTAATGAAAGCAAAATTACAATACAAAGAAAGAAAAGCGAAGCAACATGAATTTGAAATTATATTTACTGTTTGTTGATTATATTTTGGACATTCACAGAAATCATTTTTGAAGATTTGAATTAATACCTAAAACATTTTGCTTTACAACATGCTTCAATATATTTCATCTCTCATCAAAGTTTGTTGTTAGCTATTTATTTTCGTGGCTTGAGTTCCACACAAAGAAGAATAAATTTGCATCAATTAGAAGTTGAAAATTTCCTCCAAACCTCACAATAAAGTATCAGTTTCAATTAAAACAGGCCTCCTATATAAATTAGAAAATGGGGAAAGGATAGAAACGACACTTCAAATTAAACTATTTCCATAAAAATGGCCATGGAATTTAAGTTTCACTTTCTAGCCTTTTCAATTTACTGACTTGTTCTATACCGTTTCTACACACCTTCTATACAATTTTTATACATATCTAATACATATAAGTATTCTATACGAAAATTATACAGTTTTGATACACAATTTATACAATAACTGTACTTTTTTTTTTACATGTTTTATACAATAATTATATAATTTTCATACACTTTTTATATATTTTTTATATATATTTTATACATATACATATTTGATAGAATTATACAACTTCTATACATATATCTTATATAGATACATATTCTAGTTAACAATTATATCATTTTTATATAATTTAATTATTATTTCTAAACAATTAAAAAAAAAAGAATATTTGATCAATTAAAAAATTTTATAGCAAAAAAAAATTAAAATATTTTAAAAAGGACCGAATTACCCAAGTTGAATACTGTATCAGTATTGTAGATAACTTGTATCAGTATTGTATATAGACTGTATATGGACTACGTAGGCTAAAATGATCCAAATTAGGAAAATGCTATAAAACGAAAATAGTATGTTCGACTGGCCAATTTTTGAAAAGTTTTCAAACTTGGGCTATTTTTTTTAAAAAATGCTATAGAGTGTCATTTTCCCTTAAAAAAATCCTTAACGTCATTCCATTTCTAAGAAGTAAAATATAAATTATCACAAAAATGTCAAACTCATTTGAAAATTAGCTACAATTGAAAAAATTAATAAAAGTTAATTAAAATATAGTAAGACCAAAAAAAATTTTAATATACTCTTTAAAAAAAAACTGACTAAGTAGAGTGATTTATGAAAAATATCGTGTTAATTTCAATATATTATCAAAAACATAAATGCACATTTCAGTATATTATAAATAAAATAGAAAGAAAATGTCCAAGATAACATAAATGCACATTTCAATATATTATCAATTTTATGAGAAAGAGGCGATATCCTTTCAAAGGTGATTATCAATATATCGTTTGGTGTGAGGTATAAGTAAT
>NC_061113.1:264722415-264746689 GCF_002878395.1 Capsicum annuum
TAACGTTAGCAGCACAATCACCTGTTATTCCTGATTTTCTTTTGTAGCAATGAGTGCTGGGATCTTGATCGTCAATATGATAAATTTGATCAATACGGCTTAGGTGAGTTCTTCTGTACATTACGCTTCATTTTTTTTTTTTGTTTTTTTGTTTTAGTTACTCATTGTACTTGCAATTGGTGAAGTGGTTTTTCTCCATCTTTTCTGATTTTACCGTGTGAAATTTCTTTTGGAAAGGGTATACTTTTGAGTTCTTAAAACTTGTACAAGGAAACTTTTGCAAGGGCTTGACCAGTTATGATCCCTTGGTTCTGTTTGTTTTTGTATTCATCTCTCATCTATGCATGGTCACACACATTCTTTGCTAGTTTGATGAGAGATAAAAGGCAAGGCACAAAGACATTTTCCAAACTTAAAACTAAGTGAACTTATACTCGGTTGTATAACTGCCCCAAGTAAAATGATATAGAGGCTGATAAGAATATAAGAGGGCTAATCAATACACTATGGAAAAAGCCTAAGGTTTTTGTTCAATAAATGCAGAGGGAATCTCCTTTACTTGGTGGATAAGATATGAGGCTTGTGAAATTTTCACCATGATGCCAATATACGCTTGGTGAGAGTTCATAGTCTCTCAGGAAAAAGAAGAGAATTGGACATGCTCTGAGTATGGTTATCAGAAAAATATTCACAGGTGAAGGATTCAGGTGAAATACTCTCACATTGTGCCTTAGTACGAGCTGCTTGTAGGTTGCTGTGCCTTGGCGCTATAACTGAAAAATCCAGCAAATGGCGATCAAAAGAAACAAAAAAAAAACTCTCTCAGCATATGATGTCTCACACAAATGGCGATCAAAAGAATAAAAAAACTCTCTCAGCGTTGTTATGGGGACACTACATAAAAGTGGCTAATACAATTTGCAATGATGTCACACAATATAGTTGTCGTTGCAAATTAGGTAACCCTTTACTTCTCCTTCGTATAGTTGTGTCCAAAGAAAGAAGTAACGTCATGAAAGGGATTCATCACGAGTGGATCAGTGCAAGATCATCACAATAAATTCAAGATTAAATGACACCTATTGAACATATTTTTAGTTAACGAGTGGATCAGTGCAAGATCGTCACAATAAATGATTAGGTTTGACAATTAACCTACTTTTTACTAAGTAATAATAGTACTTTCAATAAACATCATTGCGGTAAGCAATTTAGGTTCCAATTTAGGTTCCGGAGACAATAAAAGGAAATTGCTTGGATGGTAAGCATTTTTCATTTTAATATTGAGGTTGTGGATTCAAGCAATTTAAAAAATTATTATTATATATAAGGGGGAATCTTCCTTTTTGATAGTCCTCACAAATATTTTAGTGCAATTAGATAATCACATATGTTTATTTTTTTTTTGATACATATTATTACATTTGTCCACATTTATTATTTTATGATATTTTTGTTTGTATATTTATAATTGAAGTATACATAATAGTAATTTTTTATAAATCTCTTCTTGATTCTTATTAGATAACTTGTTCTTTTTTACTTATTTTTTATATTAAAAATTAATTATTTTTCTTACTTATTTATTTTAGTAAATCACGGAAGATTTATAATTTTTTTCTATATTCTTTTTTTTTTTTTTTTTGGTGAAGAAGAGGAAATGCATTAATGTAAATAAAGGTTAGTTACAAGTAAGACCTAATCAGGTACAAAAACATGAGCGTTTTGGTTAAGACTACCATTGCTAGATACAACTCGGGAGAAGGATTTCCCCTTGAAGTCTTCCCAAAAAACTATTCCTATACTAACTGGAGGAGTAACAAAAATATGAAGGTTGTCAAACAGGTCTTGCTTTGAGCACATCTTCGCCATTGAATCTGCTACTCTATTCTGCTCCCGATATATGTGCTAAACTGGAGGATTCCCTAGAGATCTACATACAAATACAATAGAATTATATAGCAAGTTTCTATGATGCAACACATTAATCACTTCTAGAGAGTCAATACAGATATCTAATGACTTTAAGTTATGTTCCATGGCCAAGTTGAGGCCTTCTTTAAGGGCTAAGAGTTCCATGAGATTGTTATTGGCATGGGTGAAGCTCCTGCTGAACCCTACTACCCAATCTCCTCTACTATTCTTGATGACCCCCCTATCCCTCCCCTACTTGGTTCCCAAAACAGGACCCATCATTGTTGAGTTTGAAGGGGGGGGTTGCCATTTAATGGTGATGCTGGTCCTAGGGAGGTAATTTCTAAGATCTCCTAGGTGATGGTACTCCATTGCTTCAGCATGGGGTATGCTGAAGCAAGGTTGAAAGTTAGAATTTTGGAAATTCTTGCTATTTTTTATCTTCCAGAGATGCCAGAGACAGAAAGGGAGCAAGGTGCTCTGGGTCAAAATCCTCATTACTCGGGATTTACCAGGTGGAGTACCAATTATTGATGTCAAACATAAGGATATTTAGTTGCAGGGTTCCTTTGTATTTTTAGATAAGATGGTGCCAAAAGGTCTTGGCAACAATGCATCCAAAGAAGATGTGGTGTTGGTCCTCCTAGCTATTGTTGCAGTTGTGACATGAGGAGGTGATGTTCAGGCCCCTTTTGGCAAGAGTATGATTAGTGGAAGACTGTTGTGGTGCAAGCGCCACATGAAAGTCTTTATCTTGTTAGGAATTCTAAGCTTCCAGATCCAGTTGTAGGAAAGGTGATTAATGGTGGGATGTCTTTTCAGGCTATTGATGTGATGGTAAGCACTTTTACAGGAAAAAAGTGCCATCTCCAGTAAGACTCCAAATAAGAGTGTCTTGCTTAAGGTTGGGGCTCTGCAGAAAAACATTTTTTATGTTATGGATAATACTGGAGGGATGTGGAAGGGCAGGGGCGTGAAGTCCCATCTACCTTCCTTCCAGATATCCTTGACTTTAGTATGAATATGGAGTGATGGGATAGGTCCCTGGATAATGGAAGAAAGAGGGGGCAATCTAGGGATCCATCTATCCTTCCAGGCATTCACCTTTGTGTCATCCTTGATGGCCCAGAATAGGGCATCCTTGCATAGCTTTCAGCCATTGGTGATACCTTTCCAGGTTCTGGAGCCCACACTGAACTTTTCCTTAAGAGTTATATTTGGAAAGGAGAGTGTTGGCCCAAAGAGAAGTGGGGTTGGAGTACATTCTCCAACCCAAACCACAAAGAAGAGCTTTGTTCTTGATGTTAGCTCTTTGCATACCTAGCCCCCCATCTCTTTTGGGAAGGGTGATAGTGTCCTACCCCAGGAGGTGCATTTTCCTCTTGGCATCAGTGGTGCCCCAAATGAAGTTTCTTTGAGATTTGTCAATGATTTTGTGAATGGAGCTGGGAAGATGGATGTACTGCATGACATGGTTAGGAATGCTAGCCAAGAAGGATTTAGCTAGGGTAACCCTACCTATCATGTTGAGGAACTTGGTTTTCCATCCAATAAGTTTGGTGTTCAGATTATCAATGAGGAGTTGAAAGTCACCTTTCTCAGGCTTTTTATGGAAGATGGGGAAGCCTAGGTATTTACCAAAGATAGTGGAAGGATGGATGCCCAGAATATTGTTGAGGTTCCTCTGTTTCTCAAGAGTACAATTAGCAGAGAAGATGACCTTAGATTTAGAAAGGTTGATCCTTTGCCCAGAATGGGAGCTGAAACTGTGAAAGATTCTCTATTAATGGTGTAACATTTCTTTAGATCAACTCTTGTAAAGAGAGTAAGGTCATCAGTAAAGAAGAGGTAGGAGACAAGGTGCCCCTTTTTGGAGATGGAAATAGATTTCCAATTGAGATTGTCAACTTCATGATTGATTCTTCTGGAAAGCATTTTCATGCAAAGCATGAAGAGGTAGGAGGACATGGGGTCTTCTTGTGTAATGCCTCTTGCGGGAGTGAAGTTGGTTGTTCCCCCCATTAACAAGAACAAAGCTAGATGAAGAAGAGACACAAGAGAGGATGAGCTTGATGAGGTTAGGGGGAAAGTTAAAGAAAACCAGGGCTTGCTTGATAAAAGACCACTCCAGTCTATCAAAGGCCTTTTCTAGGTCAACTTTGAGGAGCATATTGGCCTTCTTACCCTTCATCTTGGAGAAGTGACTAACATACTTTTGCACAATGATGGCATTATCAGAGGCTCTCCTGTTGGCCATGAAGCTGGCCTGGCAAAGGCCAATGATTTTTGCCAGGAGAAGTTTCAACCTGGTGGTTATGATTTTGGTAATGAGCTTATATTGGGTATTGCAGAGTCCTATGGGTCTAAAGTTCTTAAGGAAGGTTGCATTCCTACATTTGAGGATGAGGCAAAGATAAGTAGAGTTCACTTGAGGGTCCATAAAGTAGGAGGTAAAGGTTTCTTGGCAAAATTTAAACAGGGGGGACCCTGATAAAAGGAAAAAATGAAGACCATCAGGCCCAGGGGCCTTGTTAGGTTTGAAGGAAAAGATAACCCTTTTGACCTCCTCCATGGAAGGGATGGCCTGAAGGGCTTCATGGTTGAGAGGGTTAATGCTACCCTTAGTAGAGGGGTTAGGTTGGGTAGCCATATAACCCAGGGTATGATCAGTAGTGTAGAAGTTGGCATAATAAGAGGACTCCATTTGATTAATGTCAGAATGATGGTAGTGCCAGTTGCCACTATCATCAATGGGGGAATTAATTTTATTTATTCTCTTTCTATTGGGAGTGGAGGTATAGAAGAATCTAGAGATGGAGTCCCCTTCTATCAGCCAATAGATTCTGGACTTGAGTTTTCAGAATTCAGTCTCTAGGGTGAGTAAATGGTTGAACTCCTTCAGGAGGGTTTCCTCCAGCCGATGAAGGAAGGGGTTGGTTGGGTATTTGGGAGAGTTCTGGATGCCATCTAACCTTGCAAACAAGTGATTTTTCTTGGCAAGATGTTACCAAAAACAAGTTTATTCCAATTCCTAGCCCTATCTTCAAACTCAGTGGTAGCCATAGTAATGCAGGGACAGTCCAGGAAAGAGTCTTTTATTAGGTTAGGGAAATCCTGGTGACTAAGCCACATGGACTCCACTCTAAAAGGCTTAATCTGGTTGGGAGAGAGAGAACCCACATTAAGAAGGGGAGGGGATAGGCAAACTTCCAACCATGAAGTTGGTTGATGGTGCAGGAAAAATAGAGATGTTGTGATGGTAATTAGGTTTGCGTTTGGAGAATCCATGGGAGCTTTTTTGAGAAGGCTCTATCATGCTTACCTCAGTAGATAAAGAGTTAGAGGAGGTAGGAGAAGGCAGCTGATCAGTTTTCCTATAGGGAACTGCCTTGTCTAAAGTTGAGACTTTCTCAATCACATCACTACGAGAAGTGAAAAGGTTTCCCACTGTTGTGAGAAGGGTCTCATGATTTCTTAAGCCTACGTGGTCTGGGGGTGGCCCACAAGGCGGGGCTTTCTTTTATTTTAACACCAGTTTGTAAAGAATGAGAATTAATGTTAGAAGGTGGGGAAATATTTTGAGATGGGCCGGGTTCTTTAGGACCCAATTGGGTCTTGGCTATGGGCCCAAGGACTCCATGATAAATGGGTTGATTGCCTAATGAGTTATTCTGTGGGCCTTCTACAGCTTCATTACGATGGGCTTTGCCTTTTGACTAGGGCTGGACACATTTTGGTTCAAACCAAAAAAACTGAAAAACCAAACCTGATTTTGATTTTTCGGTTTTTCGGATCGGTTTCGATTTTAAATTTTGAAAATTTAGTTTTTCGATTCGGTTTTCGTTTTTTTTTATAAATTCTGTTAAATCGAAAAACCAAAATTTTATAAATAATTTTATATATATATAATCATTTTAAGTTTTATCAGTATATAGGCAATTAGGCATAGCAATTAGCATTGAAACATGCACGCTGCCAAGTCACTATTCAGTAACCTATAACCTATTAGTCATTTAGTCTATTACCCTAATTTCTAAATCTTCCATATTTCCATATGCAGCTTAGCAGCTACGAATAGTACCGCCTACGCCGTTTCTTTTCTCACGCAGTCGACAGCCCGCAGGTATAATCCACCAGTGAGTGGTGAACTACAGACCACTGCTGCATGCCGACGTACAATCCACTGAAGGCAAATCGACGAATTACTGAGCAAGCGATTAGATTTACCAGCGACTAAATTTTCGACCAGTATTCTGTCGACCACGATCAGTAGCCTTACAATTATGTCTAATCCGGTATGTTTTTTATTCATTATTTAAATTGATAATTTAAGATTAAAAGGTGAAAACTAAAAAAAAAAAAGTACATTATTTTGACAGATTGGAGGTAGGTTAAGTGAAGGTGGAGCATCAAATGAAAATATTTCAATTTCATCTCCAAATGAAGTTGAAAGTGTCGTAGTTGAACCTTCGAAGAAAAGAAAGGCCATGGAACCTAGGGCAAAATGTTGGCAATGGTTTGACAAGTTCGTTGATAAAGAAACTAAAGCTCAGAAAGCAAAATGCAAGTATTGTGGAAAAATTTATGTTGTTCCTTCAAGTGTTAATGGTACTTCGTCGATGAATAATCACATGCAAAATTTATGTCCTTACCGCGTCAATGTTGGTGTTAAAGACACTCAAACAAAATTAGGTTTTCAACCATCTTCTGCGAGTGAAAAGGAAGGGACATTGGGTGCTTAGACATTTGATCAAGGACGAAGTAGGAAAGCTTTAGCCCAAATGATAGTTGTTGATGAGTTGCCATTTAGTTTTGTTGAAGAGGAAGGTTTTAAAAATTTCATGAGAGTCACGTCCCCACACTTTCATATTCCTTCTCGTAGAACCTTGACAAGAGATTGTTTTCAGTTTTATAACGAAGAGAAACAGGTTTTGAAAAAGGTTTTCAAAGAAGTCCGTCCAAAAGTTTGTCTTACGACAGATACTTGGACATCTATACAAAAAATTAACTACATGTGTCTAACATCTCATTTTATAGACACAAACTGAAAATTGCATAAAAGAGTGATAAATTTCTGTCCGATTACTAGTCATAAAGGTGTTGATATGGCTTTCTCCATTACTAATTGTTTGCTTGAATGGGGTTTGGATATTGTTTTTAGTATTACAGTTGATAATGCTAGTTCCAAGGATGTTACTGTGATAGAAATGTCTAAGCAATTAAATAATTGGGGAACTAACATAATGGAGGGTCAACATCTTCATGTGAGGTGTATGACACACATTCTTAATCTTATTGTGCAAGATGGGCTAAAGGAAATTGATAAGTATGTGAAGCGAGTGAGACAAGTTGTAAAGTATGTTAAACAATATGCCGCTAGAGTTAAAAAGTCCAAAGAATGTTGTGAATTTCAAATGATAACTTGCAAGAAATCTTTATGTTTAGATGTTCCTACTCGATGGAACTCTACATACTTGATGCTTGAAACAGCACAACATTTTGAGCTTGCATTTGAAAGATTTAGTTTCTATGATAATGGATTTTTGGATTATCTTCATACCGCTCCTTGTGAAGATGGAACTAATGCTGGCGCTTTTACAAATGAGGATTGGTAAAATGTGAGGACAATGATAAAATTTTTGAAAACCTTTTATGATCTTACTTTGAAAGTTTCTGGTTCAAAATATGTTACCAACAGTGTGCATTTGGTGGAAATTGCTGAGCTTGATATGATTTTGAAAGAGATGATAGAAAATAAAGATTTTCATTTGAAAAAAATGACAACAAATATGAGGGAAAAGTTCAGAAAGTATTGGGGTGATCCCAAGAACATGAACAAAATGATCTTTATTTCATCCGTGTTGGATCCTCGCAACAAACTAGAATATGTTCCTTTTGGAATTGTGGATATGTTTGAAAAAGATATTGGGGACAAGTTATCTGATTCGGTGGAGGCATATATGAAAGCCTTGTTTGAGCATTATGTTAAGAAATCAAAGAACTTTTCATCTACTTCTCATTCTGAAAACTCCTCATCTGTAAGTGGTTATGGAAACTTTCAAAGAAGAGAAATAATGAGAACTAAACAACAATTTGAGAAACATAAAGAAATTAGTGGAGGTTCAAGCAGTAAATCTGAGTTGGAAAAATATCTTGCTGAAGAGATTGAGCCAGATTCGGAAAACTTTGTCATACTAGGTTGGTGGAAAGTTAATGAGCCGAGATTTCCCATTTTTGCTGAGATGGCTCGTGATGTTTTAGCCATTTCAATTTCCAGTGTTTCATCTGAATGTGCATTTAGCACGGGAGGTCGTGTTATTGATTCCTTTAGGAGTTCATTGAATCCTAAACTAGTGCAATCTCTTATTTGTCTTCAATATTGGCTTAGACTTGAACCTATTCCAATTAATGCCGAGGAAGATTTAGAGTATCTTGAGCAACTTGAAATTGGTAAGAATTTTATGATTTTGTATTCATTATATTGAAAATAATTTGTTATTTATATTGCATATCAACTAACAAATGTCGTATATTTTTTCAGAAATGACTTGTAGTGGAGCTGAGTCAAGCATTGTTGATGTGTAGTTATCACTAAGCAAATGAGGATTGAATTCAAAATTTTAGGTAAGATTATGTGTAGTTATCAATAAGCAAATGTAGTTATGTTGAAAAGGGCTATATTTGAAAGAGTAAGATGCTTAATTGGTTCTCTTGTAAGATAATAATTGAAAAACAATATCTGTTGGCTAATCTATTAGAGAATCTCTTGAATTATCCATTTTAGCTTAGTGCAGATGTGCAGCTTCCTGGAAATTTTTAAGAATAGATCTTAATTGTCGCAATGTTATATGTCCCCTCTTTATGGTTGCTCTTTCCTTTAATGATAGTTTATCTTAAGCAGTGGGTTAGTGAAGTAATACTATTTAGTATTTATTGCCTACTATAATTTCTGAATTCAGGTAGTTTCCTCATGTGTTACTTAGAAAGGGACCAACTACGGGTGGGTTGTTAATTGTTGTTCTTTTAATGTAGTTATGGAGGGAAGTGCTGCTACGCTACTACCTTTTTAGTTTGTTACCGTGTTTATTCAGGAAGCTGGTGGTAGATTAATAGTGGCTGTTTTGCAGATTTATGAACTGGTTTATAGACTGTTTTACTTTTATGTTTTGGCGACTTTAGACTGTTTATGAAGAAACATTGTGTGGTACTGGTAGTTCTTTTATGGATTGTTTTTATGACTTCATTGTTGTTTGTGGACTTTGGTAGTTCTTTTATGTATTATGTTAAACTTATAGTTATACCATTTAATTTCGTTCATGTTATTTATATTTTGAAATAAAAATTAGGATTGAATTTTTTTTTCTTTTTAAAAATCTTCAATTTTAAATATCCAGTCATGAGTCATAAGAAAGAGAGCTTCAAAATCAAAATAAAAATTTGAAATAACCGAACCGAATTTGTAGAAACCGAACCGAACCGAATTTATTTAGGTTTGGTTACGGTTTTCATTTTTGTCAAGCCGAAAATTAAAAAACCGAACCGATATTTAAATATCAAACCAAATAAACCGAATGTCCACCCCTACTTTTGACAGCCCATTACTCAATTTAGTATCAGCCTTTTTCAAAGAGGGCTTAAAGGTAGCATTGGGCTTTGAAGTCTAACCTTGGGCCGATCCATGTTGAGAAGTCTCAGAGAGAGGGGGTGAAACTTCAGCGGCGCCGCTACCGGAGAACTAGGGTTGAGAAACTTACCTAACACTGTATCGAAGGTTTTAACCTTGACGATGGGTGCTTCTTTGACGTTTGGTTAGTGTGTCTTCTGCGTTGCCTTCTTCTTTTTAGAAAAGTGGATCGTCTGCCACTTATGGGAGTTGTCTACTGCCGGTTTGGTCTGCTCCGACTCGCTGGTGGACTGTGTTGCCACTCCAACTCTGTTTTGATCGTACTGCGAAGCTCTGAGTGGGTATAAGCATATAGACGTTGTGTCTCCTAATCTTCCGTAATTTTTGCACAGAAATCCCTCTCCTTCGTAGAGAAGGGGTTGGGTGTGATGATTGATGGATACTGATGCTACTATCGGGGTATCGAGGGGTATTTGGACGTAGATCCTTGCGTACCTACCCCTAAGCGCCGCCGAGGTGCATGCATCAACCTTTAAAAGTTGTACGATTCTATTGCCTATTCGTTGTAGAATATGGGCATCATATAGCTCAGTTGGTAGTTGGGGTATCCTGACCCATTTGGCGGTGGAGTCCACTTTGGAGTTGGCAAGTACGAAGTTGGGTTCCCACCTTCGAACAGATACAAATGAACCTGCGATGAACCATGGACCGCCATGAAGAATTGTCGATTGGCTTGCTGCCTTGAAGAGTTTTATTGTGTAGAAACCCATCCCTAGATCTATTAGGGATAGGGTTCCTCAATTTTCCAAAGGTCTTCCAACTTCCTCTTTAGATATTAGTGGTTGAATTTGGAATTGGCTGGTTTAACTATGATGGAGTGGATCCAAGGGGCATACAACCTCCATTTGTCTTCCTCCGTCAGTAGGATATCTTGATCGGTGGTTCCGAGGTTTCCATCTTTGATTGGTGTCCCAATTTATGGGTTCAACTCCGGGGGTATGATTTTCCCCATGGCTACATCTTTATACGAGAGTGGGAGGGGTAGGGACTCCGCCATTAGCACTTCGTGGGAGGTAGTTGGCATTGGGGGGTTTGGTAACAGAGGTGGCGTTAAGTTTGGATCCATGACTGAAAGTCGGTGCCAGAGGTGGGTATTTTAGTGAGAGGGGAGTCTTTCTCTCTCTCTCCTATATTCTTATTGTTATTAAGTAATTACATAAAGTATTAATATTCAAATTTAAATTTTTAAAACATAATTAATAAAGATAATTTTGTATGTTTTACTTTTTATATATTTGATTTTTAAGTTATTTGTCAAGTTAAAAAAACAAGTAAAAAGAAATTGAAAGAGTGCTCTTTTCTCTCCCTTTTATTTTGCTTGATCCTTGTACTAAAATTAAAATTCTCTTTTTACTTATTATTTTACCAAATCAGGAGATATTTATTATTATTTTTCAATATTTTTTTTTGGTGAACCAATATTATTGTTATCATTAAGTAACTATATAATTACTTAATGTAAGTGAGGATTTTGAGGGTCTGGTCGTTCTCACTGGCCCAATAATTTTCAATTATATACTTTCAAAATATAATTATCGAGTAAACAAGCTCCCATTAAATAGCTTTTTAATAGGAGTATCAAATAAACAAATGTAAATCAAAATGAAATTGATAGAGTACATTATTTACTTTCTTATATTTTAATGAAATTTGTGCAACTTTGAAGTTACAATCTCATTTTCATTCAAAACATTTATTGTTTCTTAATAACAATATCTATTCTCTTTTTGGGTGTGGTACGAACTTTTATTTTAACGAAAAAAATTATTTTAATTCTTTTTCTCAAAAAATTAATGTGTTTCTTACTTTTTTTCTTATATTTGGAATGTAAGTAAAATATTATTTAAAAATTATTTATATATAACTTAGATAAGTACTATGAGAGGTAGGGTATGGAGTGACGGGGATGGAAGCTACCGGTGAAGACAAGGAGTATTGAAGAATGAAGGGTTCGAAAAATATGTAACTTACACGAAGTCATTTAGATATCTCTAGAGAAATTTTTTTTTTCAAAAATCTAACCAGTTAACTATATATATAAAACAATTAAAACATGCTGAACACACTATTTATTTGATTTAAATTGAATTCTACGTCTATTCATATTTGTTAATTCTCCTTCTTCCTTCTTCATAAATAAAGTCCTTTAAAAGTTATTCAATTATAAAACGAAAAAAACTTTGATAATCATATTAACTTACCAAGCAGGATATAATCAATGTATCAATAAATTAAATTAATTATGTAACAGAAATGTGATGAAATTTGTATTTTTTCTAAAATTAACTTTTATATACTTATATCATGAGGTTAGATCCGAACTTAGCACGAACCTTACACAACTAGTCTAATAAGGCTGCATTTATTTTTTTTAAGATTCAGACGTCTGAATCTGAATGCACGTGTGAATGATTAAGATGTTGTCTCTCGATCTGAAAATTGAATGATTAAGACTGCTTGTTTTTCAACATCTGAATGTGTAATTTTTTTTTATTTGTATATATAATAAAATAAAATGTACAATTCAAATAAAAAATTAATTATATATTAGAAAAGAATGTAATTTAATACAATAAAATTATTGTTTGATTGAGAAAAAACATTTATGTTTGTTAGTGATAGCGGAGATGGTTTATAATGGTGGTTGCGGTGACAATGATTGATGTTAGTGATTAATAATGTTTGTGGTGATAGTTGTGATAGTTGATATTGCTGTGACTATTATGATGGTGGTGGTGGTGGTTGTGATGTGATGTTGCTTGATGTTTGTAGTTTAAGGTGTTGATTGTGTTGGTTGAAACATGAATGCGTGATGGTTGACGATGTATTGGTGCTAGTTGGAGATGTTGTTTGTTATGATGATGGAGATGGTTGTTAGTAGAGATAAATTATAGCGATGTTAGTGGTGGTAGAGGTAGTGTTACTAGTGACAATGGTGGCGGCGACTGAAGAATATGTGGAGGTTGTTATGTATTAGTGGTAGTTAGTGGTGGGGTTAGTTGTGATATATGAGTTGGTCGGTAGTAGGGATTGACCGTTAGTGGTTGATGATGGTGGTGCTGTTGACGACGGTGGTGGCGGTGAATATAATTAGAATAATAGAGGTAGTAGGTGTGGTAGCGGTTGACAATAATGGTTGGTAACGATATTTGTTATCGATGGTGGTTGTGATGGTGGAGGTGGTTGGTGGTGGTGGTGGTGGTTGACAATGATGGTTGTGACAGAGGTGGTTGGTGGTGATCACTGCTGATTATGAATAGAGTGGTGAATATTATCCAACATCAGAATATCTTTTCAAACCTATTAAGATTTGATTCTAAATTTGAATGATTAACTTATTCAGACCTATTAAGAGCTAAAATCTTAATAAAAAACAAATACACTTAATGGTTTGAAGTCTGACATTCAGATTCAAACCTTCATTAAGTGCAAATAAATGAGGCATAAGAAAAAAAAGAAATTTATATATTCTAAATAGCAAGAAAGTCTTGCATAGATAGATGACAAGCGGCTAAATAGGATAATGTCATGTGGTACTTTTTAGGACAAATTAGTTAGGTTAGGTAAAGTTAGTTATTATTTTTTTAATGTAAAATTAATAACAATAAATATTTTCTATTTCAAATAAAAAAAATTGGGAAGTTACAACATAATAAAAAACGTGCATATATTATTTAATAGATTTATAAAGAACATTTTAAATTACTACAAGTTAACAGATTTTAATATCTACTATTAAACCTAAAAATAATTTTTTATTAAATTAAAATATTTGAATTTAATTTATATCTTAACATATTTAATTTATATCTTAAATTTTTTTAATCCTATAATTTTTCACTTTCAACTGCGTTGAGAAAAGGTAAAAGAAAGGGGCCGTGTGTTATTTGGCTTAAATAGAATTATGAGCAACATTTAATATTTATATATTATATAAAAATGAAAATGAATGAATTAATTAAAATTAATTAAAAAGGACAGAATGGAAATCTTACACCATACTTCACGTAATAACCCCATTATCTCATTTCCCCCCACGTCCTTGACAGTTGACACACACTTTTTTAATTTGAAAGAAATGCAGATTTTAAAGTCAAAACCAAATTAAATATATTGAATAGTGAAAGCAAATTCAATATTTTAGTTATAATATAGTAATAAGGCTTTACCATTTGTATAAAATATATTATTTCATTCATTGATAAAACAGTAGATATATATATATATATATATATTTAACATTAACTTTTAAAACTTAAAATAATTTTTATTTGTAAATAAATACTAATGATAAAATTGGAGTTGAATATTTGTAAATATTATAGATAGTTAATAATAAATTTTCAACTTAAAAATAATTTGTAACTAGCCTTTTAAATTCAAAGTAGTTACAACTTCTACTCTCTTCTTTTCTCACCTTTTATGGGAGTTTGTTTCAAAAATCCATCAACGTCTTCGGCAATGTCGTTCAACCATTTTCTGAGGAAACTCTCTTCTACACCGAAAGCAAGCATATTTTGGTAAGGTTAATTTATTTTTTGTAAATAACACTTAATTTGATTTACTTTGTGTTTATATAGATAACATAACTTTTCTGCAGCAAGATGTTTCCCAAATTATATGTTTTATAATCAAATGTGAACTGAATTATGTTCTCTATTCCATAATGTGACTATTCATTTTCAAATTTCAATTCTATTTCTTTAAGATCTACGAAGAAAACATAAAAATTGATATATTCCTAAGTGTTTGCATACACACTTGATAATGTTTACTAAAATTATTGTGGCTTAAAATATCTTCTTATTTTACGTCATTTTTTATAAATTTTGCATTCTTCTTCAAAAGAAACTCATGTTTTTACTTTTTTAAATAATTTCAATCCCAATATGTTTGTGTGAATTTTTCAAAAATACACTAGAAGAGCACTTCGAATTATGCTTACGTCTATCGGAATGAATTAACCTTTCCGCTTAGGTAAATCTTTGCCCACTAGACTACGCTTTCAAGTTCAAAATTTTGTCTTGATAGGACATGTATTTGTATTACTATGAAATTCATAGAAGTACTTAATGATAGTGTTATATTATTTTTTTAGTGACAAATCTTATATATATATGTTCCTAATAAAAGGAGATAATAATGTTTTTTCTTTCATGCTAATTTCATATTTTTCAGTTTACGTATATTAAATACATGAAATCCTACAACTATGGCATAGGACCTTTTGTGATCCTATAGTATAATTGTAATTGCAATGGATACAATGTTAGTTTGAAGTCTTAATTATAATCTTAGAATGATTTTTACATTCAACAGGTTCTTTGTAGGAATTAAGAAGAGTGATTAAATTGAACAACATGAATTGCTTTGGGGTGCATCGTGCCTCCTTAAATGGGCCGGCCCGACCCGGCCCGACTATCTAACCTAGCCCGGTAAGTCCTAGGGCTTTAGGGTTCCGGGTCCGGACAGTTATTTTGTTAAAATGGGCCCGGTTAACCCGGCCCGAACCAAGCCCAGTCCAAGCCCGTCGGTTAACCGGCTCGGCCCGAAAAAATTTAAAAAAAAAAATAAAAAGATATTTTGGATTTTGGGCCAACGGCTATATAGCCTTTTTGGGTCCAAATGGCTAGTTTGGGCCCATTTATTAAAAAAAAAAAAAAATTTAAAAAATATTTTTTAATCCCAAAAAAAAATCTATAAATACCCTACAACTTCAAATCATTTTTCACACGATTTTTCACTCTCTCAAATCTCATTCTCTCTCAAATCTCAATTCTCAATTCTCAAATATTCAATATATTTAATTTCTTAAAGTGTTCACTTTAATTTTTTAATTTTTCGTTTACAAAGTACGAGCGGAAGTTTCTAAAGTCGCAATCTTCAGATACTTTCAAAATTTGGTATTGTCATTCCATCTCTTACGTTTAATTTTTATTTATTTTATTAATTGTTTAATAGTTAATTTTATTATATTTGTGTATTTTGAATATTTTTAGTTTAATTTAATTTATATTATGGATAAATTAAGAAACCTCGCTACTAAAGGTGTTAAAATTTTTTGTCCCGGAAGCGGTAGTGGTAGTAAAAAGCGAATTACTAGCGGTAGAGGTAGTTCAAGTAGTAGATATACCCGTGTGTCTTCGCTTCCGGTACCGCTTGGTACACCTTTTGAGGAAGAAATAAGTGTAGGTGCACACGATATGGATTATGTAGAAGCTCAGGAAAATTACGGTATAGAAGAAGAAAATGAAGTAGATGCGGTCAATTTAGACGAAGATAATGAAAATATTGCTGAGACACCCGCAGTAGGAGATGCTAACGTTAGATCTGAATCAGTTAATCTCCCTTCCCATTCTCCCAGTGCCCCAAAACCTCGTAAAATAACTAGTATTGCATGGTAATTTTTTGAACGTATATCAGATATTGAGGTGCAATGCAATATTTGTCAACAAATATATAAGCATAGAAGTGGAGGCAAGTAAGGGGGTACGGATACGTTAATGAGACATATAGCTGAAGATCACAAAAGAGAGTTAAATATTGCAAAAGATGGTGGGGATGTTGGTGGGTCAACGCAAACTAGAATGGACCCAGCAACCGGTCACGTAGCGAAGAAGTATAATAAATTGAGGGACAGGGAAGAAATAGCTAAAATGGTAGCTGTGGGTTGTTTGCCTTTTAGTTTTCCTTCTTCTGATGCCTTTATTCGTTATATACAAGTAATTTATAATCCTATGTTTAATGGTATTCTTAGAACTACTTGTCGGTCTGATATTTTTAGACTTCATTTACAATATTATTTTTATTTATCAACATTGTTAAAAAATATTCAATGTAGATTGTCCCTAACTTCTGATCTTGGTCGTGCTGTAAATAAATATGATTATTTAACCGTTACTTGTCATTGGATGGATAGTAATTTCGTGATGCAAAAACGTATTCTTGCTTTTTTATATGATGAAGATCGTAAACATACTGGACAATTTATTATTGATTCTATTGTTAAAATTATCGGATATTATGGTATCGAAAATAAAATTTTATGTATTGCTTTTGATAATGCTTCTAACAACAAGATTGCTATAACAAAAATAAAATATACGCTATCTCCGCCCTTACCTGGAATTTTTCATATTAAATGTGCATGTCATATATATAATTTAATTGTAAAAGATGGTCTTGAGTTTTTTGAGCTTTATATTGAAAAAATTCGTCTTGCCGTTGGTTTTATTCAAGAAAATAATCGTAGATCGAGAATTAGAGAATTTAAAGTTAAATGTCAAGAAAATGGACTTACACCGATTTTGATGCCTGAGGAAATTGATACTAGATGGAATTCTACGTATGAATTTTTAAAAACTTGTTATAAATATAGAATTCCTATTGCACTAGCTTTTAACCAACATTGCGGTTCATTGCTGATTCTGCTGATTGCATGCTACATAATTCTGATTGGGTTGTAATTAATGATCTTGTTAAGTTTTTAGAAAAATTTTATGTAGCTACGGTTGAATTTTCCGGTGCTTATTATCCTAATGTTTGTAATATTTTGGCATATATAGCTGATATTTCTGGTTTGCTCAAAGAATATAAAAATAAAAAAGGTTATAAAGAAGTTGTTGGCACCATGTTTACGAAATTTAAAAAATATTTTTTCCTGATTCCCCTTATTTACTTGGTTGGTGCTATGCTAAATCCGTGCATGAAATATAATCATACGTGTCACTTTAATACTCTTATTTATACTAACTTAGAAATAAATACTAACCATGATTCTGAACAAGTACAACCTGATTTGTGGATGGCCACGGCTGATGCAAAGGATTACATAGAAAAATTATATAATCACTATGCTGATTTATTTGATTTAGTCGTACCTACAAATATCACTCCAACTGTCGCTCCTCATCCTCCTGAGCAGCCATCATCTTCTAAAAGGCCGGCACATAGTGGTTTTTCTGATTTGTTTTATGACTTAAATTGTTGGAACGGTGTTGATGAGAGAACTTACACATCAACTTATCGAGAAGAGCTGAAATATTATCTTCGGACGGCACCAGAGGATCGCAGACGACGGATCAACACGTTGGATTGGTGGAGGAGTAATGAAACACAATATCCTGTGCTTTCAAGGTTAGCTAGAGATATCTTGAATGTTCCAATGTCAACCGTTGCATCAGAGAGCGCCTTTAGTCAGGGACGACAGCAGCTTGGAGACAACCGACACTCATTGGGAAGCAATGCAATGAATGTTCTAGTTTGCCTCAGAGATTGGATTAGAGCGGAAAGAAGAAACCAAGGAATGAAATCGGAGCCGAGCGACGAGCTGAAACTTGAAGAAATTATGACTTCACGGGAGAACTCAGCAGAATCAAGTCCAATGCATGGTTTTGCCCCCGTTGACTTCGACTATCCTATGAAAGTTCCCATTAATATTAACATGAATGAGTTGGAAAAAATGATGCATAATTTATAGATTTTTCATTCATGTAAATTATAAATTTTGGATCATTTTGCAATCAATAAAATTCTCCAAATTCATTCACTCCTTAGTCCTTGTTTTTTATTTCTTTTATTTAACGATTTAAAATTTTAAATTGAATTTCTAGTTTTCTACTTTAAATTAAAAACTTACTTCTAATATATTATTAATTTACTACTAAATATTATTAATTTATTATATTAAGTAGCATATGTTTTGTATATTTGTGGATATATCTTCTATAGAAGTATATATTTAACGTATATATGTGTATATGTTTTATAAATTAGTATATAAGTATATCTATATATATTGTAATGTATATATAATGTAGTATATTTTATAAGTAGTAGTATATATACATTGAATGGTGCATATACATAGAATAGAGTGTATATATGTGAATAGGTCTTCTATAGAGGTGTATATTTAATGTATACATGTGTATATGTTTTATAAATTAGTATATAACTATACAAATATATATTGTAATGTATATACATTATAGTATATTTCATTTAAAGTATTACACATACATAGAATAGAGTGTATATATGTGAATGGATCTTCTATAGACGTGTATATTTAACGTATACATGTGTATATATTTTATAAATTAGTATATAACTATATATTGTAGTATATCTCATTTAAAGTATTACATATACAATTATACATAGAATAGAGTGTATATATGTGAATAGATCTTCTATAGACATGTATATTTAACGTATGCATGTGTATATGTTTCATAAATTAGTATATAACTATACAAATATATATTGTAATGTATGTATATTATAGTATATTTGATTTAAAGTATTACATATACATAGAATAGAGTGTATATATGTGAATAGATCTTCTATAGACGTGTATATTTAACGTATACATTACTTTATGTTTTATAAATTAGTATATATATTGTAGTATATTCTTTTTTTAAAGTAGTACATATATATTGAATGGTGCGCATATATGTGTGTATATCTTCTATAGACGTATATCTTTAAAGTATACAAGTATATATGTTTTATAAATTAGTATTTAACTATATATATATACATATTGTTGTATATATATATATGTATATTGTAGTATATATTTTATTTAAAGTAGTACATATATATTGAATGGTGCATATATATGTGTATATATCTTCTAAAGTAGTATATATTTACATGTGTATATGTTTTATAAATTAGTATATATATATATATATGTTGTAGTGTATATATATATATTATACTATTATAGCATATGTTTTATTTAAAGTAGTACGTATAGTCATATATAATTATATATTGAATGGTACGTATATATGTGTAATTGTTTATATATTTTTTTAAAAATATATATTGTATATTGGAGTGTATATAGTGTATATTGGATTTTTTATTTATTTTTTAAACAGGATTGACCGATTTTTAACCGGATTTGACCGGGTTTTGATGGGTTTGACCGGGTTGGGTTAAGTGGGCCGGGTTAGGATGGGTTTTAATTTTTTTTACTGTTTGGTCCGGTCCGGCCCAGTTAACGTCAAACCCGGCCCTTAACCGGCCCGCAACCCGGTTAAAATGAAAGGGCCGGTTTCGGATTGGCCTGGCCCATCCCGACCCGTTTGACACCTCTACCTTAAAGTTACAAGAAAGCCTATATATATTGGACCTATATATGTTAAGCAAAACCTAACATGCTAACATATGTCCTTAAAAATGTAAATTAATTAGGATTTTAAGATATCAAATTATCATGATAATTAAAAGATATGAAAATTAAATTCCAACACGATATTGTTCAGCTATTAACTGGCATGTATGCATAATGACCTGTTTACCAAATGTTTCACTGGAAATTGTTATCCCGGAATAACTTATCCCATCATGTATATGGGATAAGTTATCCCATCACTATGGGAAAAATGGTGGAATAAGTTATCCCACCATGGATTAATCCCTCCAATCAAACATGGGATTTAAGTGATCTTTTATTTTATCCCGGTACAACTTATCCCTTGAATTACTTATACCTCACACCAAACGATATATTGATAATCACCTTTGAAAGGATATCGCCTCTTTCTCATAAAATTGATAATATATTGAAATGTGCATTTATGTTATCTTGGACATTTTCTTTCTATTTTATTTATAATATACTGAAATGTGCATTTATGTTTTTGATAATATATTGAAATTAACACGATATTTTTCATAAATCACTCTACTTAGTCAGTTTTTTTTTAAAGAGTATATTAAAATTTTTTTTGGTCTTACTATATTTTAATTAACTTTTATTAATTTTTTCAATTGTAGCTAATTTTCAAATGAGTTTGACATTTTTGTGATAATTTATATTTTACTTCTTAGAAATGGAATGACGTTAAGGATTTTTTTAAGGGAAAATGACACTCTATAGCATTTTTTAAAAAAAATAGCCCAAGTTTGAAAACTTTTCAAAAATTGGCCAGTCGAACATACTATTTTCGTTTTATAGCATTTTCCTAATTTGGATCATTTTAGCCTACGTAGTCCATATACAGTCTATATACAATACTGATACAAGTTATCTACAATACTGATACAGTATTCAACTTGGGTAATTCGGTCCTTTTTAAAATATTTTAATTTTTTTTTGCTATAAAATTTTTTAATTGATCAAATATTCTTTTTTTTTTAATTGTTTAGAAATAATAATTAAATTATATAAAAATGATATAATTGTTAACTAGAATATGTATCTATATAAGATATATGTATAGAAGTTGTATAATTCTATCAAATATGTATATGTATAAAATATATATAAAAAATATATAAAAAGTGTATGAAAATTATATAATTATTGTATAAAACATGTAAAAAAAAAAGTACAGTTATTGTATAAATTGTGTATCAAAACTGTATAATTTTCGTATAGAATACTTATATGTATTAGATATGTATAAAAATTGTATAGAAGGTGTGTAGAAACGGTATAGAACAAGTCAGTAAATTGAAAAGGCTAGAAAGTGAAACTTAAATTCCATGGCCATTTTTATGGAAATAGTTTAATTTGAAGTGTCGTTTCTATCCTTTCCCCATTTTCTAATTTATATAGGAGGCCTGTTCGAATTGAAACTGATACTTTATTGTGAGGTTTGGAGGAAATTTTCAACTTCTAATTGATGCAAATTTATTCTTCTTTGTGTGGAACTCAAGCCACGAAAATAAATAGCTAACAACAAACTTTGATGAGAGATGAAATATATTGAAGCATGTTGTAAAGCAAAATGTTTTAGGTATTAATTCAAATCTTCAAAAATGATTTCTGTGAATGTCCAAAATATAATCAACAAACAGTAAATATAATTTCAAATTCATGTTGCTTCGCTTTTCTTTCTTTGTATTGTAATTTTGCTTTCATTAAAATTTCATCATTTGACCAATATAAACATATGACAATCTAATAGAAAATAAGAGTTAATTGACATCTTTGAGCTTGACAATCATTTTCTCATTACTGTAATTTTACAAACAATGGTTAGTTGTTACTAAGAAATAATAAAAATAGTTAACTTATTTATTACTTGTGAAATTTGCTAATTGGGTGAGGGTTATGAGTTCAGTATCTAGCATGCTATAAAGATAAAATAGAATTTTAGTCTTAAAAGAATTATTTTTAAGTAATGATTACTATGATTAACTTAAAAAATAAGAAAATAAGATATAATCATTTAATAAGTGATAAGAATCTTTCTATTCAACCAATGAAAATGAGGATTTATTAATAAACTTTAATAGCCGAACTACTTAAAAGTCAAAAGCTATAAATCAGGCTTACAACTTATGATTTTCTTGACATATTTTTTTCTATAGGTTTAAAACAAGTATTTAAAATACTTTTATTTTACACAAATACTATAAAAATGCTTAAAACTATTTTGATAAAAACACTTAAAATAACTTAATTTAAATAAGCTCTAAATTCATGTAACATAAAATGTATAAGAAAATTAAAGATGGAAAAAATAATTTTACTACCTTAGTGACCTTCTTATAAATGCTTGGATTGAGTTATTTAAATTTCATTGATGATAAAATAATAAAAAATTTAATATGGCCAAATATATAAATAGTAATTTTTATGATATTTTTGCTTTCTGAAGAGGTGCCTTAGAGTAACTGATAAAGTTATTTTCATATGATTAGGAGATCACGAATTTAAGCTTTGAAAATAATCTGTGACATAAATACAAAGTAAGATTGCGAAGCGCTTGCCCTGTTTTTCCCCGACACTTTTCGCGCATCCGAGGATAAATACTAGTTTTTTTGAATGAAAAAGAAGTGGAATTCTCAAGGCCAAACGACCCCTTAATAACCGCCCAAATAAGGTGTTAGGGCATTTATCCAGATTTGAGAATACAAGAAGCAACCATGAGTTTTCCATCAGATACTGATGATAGTAAAAGTATGTCTATGCCAAAATTGGAGTTGGGTTCAAGAGATGAAACAATTTTAGGTCAACAACTGAAAATGCAATTTCACAGCATCAGAAAGGGTGATGGTGAGAGCATCGAATCGTATGTGAAAAATCTGAAATCCACAGCCGATTCACTAACAGCAATCGGCAATCCAATATCAGATCAAGATTTGGTTGTTCAACTTCTCGCCGGTTTGCCAAGTCAATACTCCCCCTATCGAAATACAATCTCATCCAAGTTTCCTCTGCCCGATTTTTCAGGGGCTTGTTCCTTGCTTTACATGTACGAGGCTTTATTGCAGGAGCAAAAAGCGAATCCTACCACTAGTACCAGTCCATCGGAGGAGGAAAATTATAATTATAATAATAATAAAGAGAGATTTGATAAGTTGCTTGATGTGTTTAGTACAGTGACTAGTGTGGCTACGACAGCATGGGACCTCTGGAGTGTGTTTAGAAACTCATCATCAACAACAACAACAACGGTGGCAGGTAAGGGAAACAAGAAATATACAGGAAGAAGAAGTAATGGAGGAAGGAGAAACTATAATAGGGGAGGCCCTTCCGGTAGGAAGTAATTAGAAGATGGCAACCGATCTATCAAAGTAGGTCTCTTTGTGATGGATTTCGCATATAGTGGAGTTTTGCTGTATCAGACTATCTTTATTTTTATATCGATCAATCAAAGTCTTGTTTTCATCAATTCCAGTGTTTCTACTCTTGTACAAGTTCCTTTTTTAAATAATGATTTTGCTGTTTGTTGTAACTATGCCTGGACTGTTTTACTTATCTACATAGTGTTCAAGCTTCGAATAACATCGTAACCAATCAATCAAAGTCGGCTTCTAATAAAAATGTAAGTTTAGACAACATAAAATAAACCGTTAGGGTTGTATCCTGATGCCGTTAGGGTTTGTTTTAAGAGATTTGGAGAATTCTGATCCGGGTATCGTATCTGCTGTTGTGGGTGTTTTTTGTGAGCTTGCAAGAAAAGAGGCAAAGTCGTATCTTCCATTAGCGCCTGAGTTTTGTAAGATATTTGTGGATTCTAGAATAATTGGCTGTTGATTAAGTTTTTGAAGATTTTTGTGGAGCTGGCTCCGTTGGAGCCGAGGTTAGGGAAAAGGTTGGTGGAGCCGATTTGTGATCATTTGAAGAGAACGGGTGCAAAGTCGTCGTCTTTTGAGTGCGTGAGGACTATTGTTAGTAGTTTTAGTGAGTATGAGTTTGCTGTGAGGCTTGCTGTTGAGAAAATTAAGGAGTTTTTGAATGATGATGATCCGAATCTCAAGTATCTTGGTTTGCAAGCGCTTACTATTGTTGCGCCTAAACATTTGTGGGCAGTCATGGAGAACAAGGATTTGTGATCAAATCGTTGAGTGATGCGGATGCAAATATTAAACTCGAGGTCTTGCAGCTTGTTTTGGCTATGGTTTCTGAAGATAATGGATGGATATTTGTAAGGTTTTGATTAATTATGCTCTTAAGTTGGACCCGGAGTTTTGTAATGAGATTCTGAACTTGAAAATGCAAGTTTGAGAAGAAGCAAACGCCATTCTCGTGGTAAGGAGAAGAAACATAGAAGTACTGCAAAAGATAGAGATGAACATGAAGAGGGAGATAAACAGAAGGTTAGCCATCACCATGGAAAGCATAAATCCTGACAAAGGGCAGATGTAGCTGTAACGTTAGCAGCACAATCACCTGTTATTCCTGATTTTCTTTTGTAG